>NC_069509.1:134732523-134985023 GCF_027579735.1 Bombina bombina | reverse complement strand
GCTTTTTTTAGCGCTGCTAAATAAACCCCATTTTTTCTTCTTATCCACCATTTAGTTCTCTTTGAGGGAAGAACTTTTTTAGCAGCAGGAATCCACCTTTAGGCGCTCCTATCACACTACACATAAAATATGAAGTGAGACTGGTCAGAAGTTTAACTAATACCTAGGTATCTTTTGTTTATTGGCTGACAACTCCCACAAATACAAATGATTTAATCCAGAGGTATATCCATTAAAATACTGAATTCAAGTTTGAAATACTTTTTTGTGTAGATTGAACAGAGAAACATTTTGTTCATCCTGTCCCTTTAAAGTGTACAGTATCTGGGTAAGAGAGCTTAAAGGGACAGTCTACTCCAGAATTGTTATTGTTTAAAAAGATAGATAATCCCTTTATTACCTATTCCCCAGTTTTGTATAATCAACACTGTTATATTAATACACATTTTACCTCTGTAATTACCTTGTATCTAAGCCTCTGCAGACTGCCCCCTTATTTCAGTTCTTTTGACAGACTTGAGTTTAGCCAATCAGTGCTAACTCATAAATAATTCCACGGGAGTGAGCACAATGTTATCTATAGGGCACACGTCAACTAGCGCTGTCTAGCTGTGAAAAACTGTCAAAATGCACTGAGATAAGAGGTGGCCTTCAGGACTTAGAAATTAGCATATGAGCCAACCTAGGTTTAGCTTTCAACAAATAATACCAAGAGAACAAAGCAAATTTGGATGATAAAAGTAAATTGGAAAGTTGTTTAAAATTACATGCCCTATATGAATCATGAAAGTTTGACTAAACCGTCTCTTTACATAATGCCAGACAAAACAAAGAACAAAAGGCAAAAGTTACATTTACCAAAGCAATTGAGAAACAAAAATGTTCTGGCAAAATGATGATGTAGATAAATCATTGGATATTACTAGGTTGGTATCTAGTAAGGTTCTAAATGATATAATTAGACATCTCTAATGATAGTGTCCAGGTTGCGTATTCTGATGTTCTGTACAGAGGCAGTTTCCACCCAGATGACTCAGCAAACAGAAAAAAGAACAACCTGTTTGGTTTATCCTGCAACTATTTATCTCCTTTCCGCCCATTACTATAAAAGGAACAAGTTCATCAAAGTGGGGAATGGACAACCATTGTGTAAAAGGGGGAAAAAAATAAGTGGGCCTATTCTGCAGGATACATATGTATGTTAAAGGGACCGTCTAGTCAAAATTAATATTTCATGATTTAGAGAGGAGAGAGGGCATGCTATTTTAAACAACTTTCCAATTTACTTTTATTATCACATCTGCTTTGTTTTCCTGGTATTCTTTGTTTAAGCAAAACCTAGGTAGGCTCATATGCTAATTTCTAAGCCCGCCTCTTATCTCAGTGCATGTTGACAGTTTTTCACAGCTAGAGGGCGTTAGTTCATGTAGATCATATAGATTACATTGTGCTCTGTCCCGTGGAGTTATTTATGAGTCAGCACTGACTGGCTAAAATGCGAGTTTTTCAAAAGAACTAAGATAAGTGGGCAGTCTGCAGAGCTTAGTTACAAGGTATTAACAGAGGTAAAAAGTGTATTAAAGGGACATTAAACACTTTGAGATGGTAATATAAAATGATAAATTGTATATAATAAAACAACTCTGCAATATACTTTCATTATTTATTTTGTCCTCTTTGCCTGTAATTCCATTCTGAAATTGTGAGCTTTTCAGTTCCTGTTAGGAATGGAAGTGCAGAACACTGTTATATTCTACACAGCCATTGGCTGCACACTCTAGTGACCTATTTATAACGGTCCCTAATTGGCCACCGCAGAGAAGGTAACACAAGTTACAACATGGCAGCTCCCAGTGTTTTATAGACACTAAGGGGCCCATTTATCAAGCTCCGAACGGAGCGAGTACGATCGGGTTGATTGACACCCCCCTGCTGGCGGTCGATTGGCCGCGAGTCAGCAGGGGGCGTCGTTGCACCAGCAGCTCTTGTGAGCTGCTGGTGCAATGTTAAATGCGGAGAGCGTATTGCTCTCCGCATTTAGCGAGGTGTTGCGGACCTGATCCGCACTGTCGGATCAGGTCCGCAACACCTTTGATAAATAGGGGCCCTTAACTTTACACTTATTTTGTCACTTTTTAAACAACTAATGAAACTTTTAAAAAATACATCTACATGTTAGTTTAGCGCTGCGGAATCTGTTGGCGCTCTACAAATAACCGATAATAATAATAATAATAGTTATGGACTAATCTTTTCTTTGAATGCATCATTCTATCTAGCATGTATTTAGTGTTTAATGTCCCTTTAATATAACAGTGTTGGTTTTGCAAAGGGATTATCTATATTTTAAACAATAAAAAACTGTCCCTTTAAACAACTAATATACTTTTTTTTTTTAAAATACAGTACAAGCTATCCTCAGGCTGATCTTTGCTCGGAATACATCATTCAAGCAATGATTTATTTAGGGCTAGATTACAAGTGGAGTGCAAAATTATTGCGCGCCCACAAATTGCACGATAACCAGCCATTACAAGTGGCTGGTTATTGCTACCGTTAGTTCCTGTGAGTGCATTTTAGTCTCCCTATGGGAAAAAGGGGCAACCAGACGTGGACTCCTTGCTCAGTGTGCTTAGAGGAATACTGCTACACCTCACTGACGAGGCCCAATGAAGGCCGAAACGATTGTCTGGGGTTGCTGTGTTCCTTGTTCAGAGAGGAATTGCCTGGTATTTCGGCGCTGGACTGACTGTAATAGGCGGGATCAGACTGATATACTACAGGAAAATTCTACTCTGTGAAAAGCATTACTGGGCTAAAAGAAGTTGTTATTGAGCTGGTTGTTTGTTCCTGTGAGTGCATTTCTCTCTTTGTGTATGTGTGTATGTATGTATATATATATATATATATATATATATACATATATATATATATATATATATATATATATATATATATATATATACTGTACATACATACATACATACACACACATATTCATATATACATACATACACATTTATACATACATATACACACACACATATCCATATATATATATATATATATATATACACATACACACACATACATAGCCATACAGTATATATATATATATATATATATATATATCACTCTGCAGCTTTGTACACTGAGTTCTGTAGCTGTGTCACCCTCTCACACTCTATAAAAGCTTTAAGCATTGTTTCTGTCAGGAGGTGAGATCCGGATGGAACCTGTTGGAGATATTCTTTGGTCATTGGCGATGCTTGTCATGCGAGTATAATGCTCTATTTATGTACAGTTCTGCTTTAAAATATCCTTTTAACACAAGCAGACAAGATTTTACAAGGATCTTACTGCACTCATAAGCTCACGTTAGGTTCAATAACAGGTTAAACAAGGAGCGTGAGACAGAAATCCCAAAAGCACCTACCATTGTCATCCATCATTTAGAGATTTAATCACAGTACATCATGTTTTTATTGCAGCACTCGGCAAGCGATTCTCTCTCGTCATATCTTTCACTGCTTTCATTGTTTTATTTATAATAACTCTCACTTTTAAATAGTGTTCTCTGAATTTTATATGGTTTTGTCCTAACATAATAAAGGTGCAATAATTATTTGCAGGTTTAAAATAAAACATAATAGTTTCATTTTTATTATTTATTTTACCACTTTACTGTAAAGGGTCACTAAAGTCAAACATTCCATTATCAAAACATGCACATATTTATTATAAGCATACTTTGAGGCTTCAGCTCCTATTAAAGGGACACTGTACTCAAAAAAATTATTTTGTGATTCACATAGAGCATGCATTTTTAAGCAACTTTCTAATTTACTCCTATTATCAAATTTTCTTCATTCTCTTGGTATGTTTATTTGAAAAGCAAGAATGTAAGTTTAGATGCCTGCCCGTTTTTGGTGAACAACCTGGGTTGTCCTTGCTGATTGGTCAGCACCAATAAACAAGATCTGTCCATGGTCCTGAAGCAAACAATTGCTGGCTCCTTAGCTGAGATGCCTTCTTTTTCAAATAAAGATAGCAAGAGAACAAATTAAAATTGATAATAGAAGTAAATTAGAAAGTTGCTTAAAATTGCATGCTCTATCTGAATCATGAAAGAAAAAAAATTGGGTTCAGTGTTCCTTTAAGCAAAAGTGCACAGTATATGCATATAGGCATTTTGGGATTGGCTGATGGCTGTCACCTGATACAGGGGGGGGGGAATTGGATTAAAGGGACATGCCACCCACATTTTTTCTTTTATGATTTAGAAAGAGAATGCAATTTTAAACATCTTTCTAATTTACTTATAGTATCTAATTTGTTTTATTCTCTTGATATTCTTTGATGAAAAGCATATCTAGATATGCTCACTAGCTGCTGATTGGTTGCTGTACATAGAAGCATTGTGTGATTGGCTCACCATGTGCATTGCTTTTTCTTCAACTAAGGATATTTAAAAATAATGAAGCAAAATAAATAATGGAAGTAAATTGTAATGTTGTTTAAATTTCTATTCTCTATCTGAATCATGAAAGAAAGATTTTGGGTTTAGTTTAGTGGCCCTTTAACTGAAAATTTCCAGAAAATATTCTACTGCTCATTTCAATGTAAATGCTATTGCATTATCTTTTTATTGTGAATTTATTAATGATTTAATTATACTCTAAAAACCCAGTGCAAAGTCTGGAATGGCTCCTACAAATAAGGCAATTGGAAGGAGGAGTTTGGCTACTAATAGTCCAATTGCAGCAAGCAAGGGGTTACTTTCATTAGAGATATTTCACACCTATGTCTTCATTTAATGCAGCACTACACAAACATCTTGTAATTACAAAGGTGTTTTATGACCCTTTAAACACTTTTTACCACTGAACATATTTTATGTATACAGGGCTCAAAATTTCCACTAGTCCAAAACTAGTTAGAAACAATGAAAGTGTGATGCTCATTTTGTGCATTTTTCATTTTCTAACAGGGTTCTTTTAACCACGGGTCAGGACCCATTACTGTGTCGCAACAATACGTTTACTGGGTTGCGGCATGTGTGTTGTACGAGAGTGTGTGTGGTGTGCGTGTGTGTGTGTGTGTGTGTGATATATATATATATATATATATAATCATACCCCCCAACTGTCCCGATTTTTGCGAGACAGTCCCAATTTTAGGGGTCTGTCCTGCTGTCCAGGGCTGCTTGCTATCTGTCCCGCATTGTCCCATGCATTTAAATAAAAAAAATAACAACAATTCTATTGGGCCCATATTCAGAAGTAGATGGTTTTTCTCTCCCAGGGTTAGATACCTGTTAGATTCCCTGTGGAAAAGGAATGGTGTGTGGGTTAAGCAGGAGTAAGAAGACTGTATACCCTCAGGTGATGGTAACCTCTAACCTCTAGTAGTGATGAGGTTTAACCCCTGGTGATAATACTAGCATGACTTCAGTTTTATATGATGAGCAGTGCTAAGACCAGGGTAACGAACAGTGGCAACCTCAGACTGCCGACTAATGTGCATGCCAACCCCTGGACCGCATACAATGAATTACAGATACCCATATATGATGTAGTGTGTGTGTGTGTTTGTGTGTGTGTATATCTGCATGTATAAGTGTAAGCTATGTAATGTATGTGTGTGTGTGTGTGCGTGTATCTGCATGTATAAGTGTAAGCTATGTAATGTGTGTGTGTGTGTGTATTTGCATGTATAAGTGTACGCTATGTAGTGTGTATCTGCATGTATAAGTATAAGCTATGTAGTTTGTGGATCTGCATGTATAAGTGTATGATATGTAGTGTGTGTGTGTGTGTGTCCCTCTATTGAATTTTGAAATGTTGGGAGGTATGGTTATACGAGTGTGTGTCTTGTAGGAGAGTGTGTGGTGTGTGTATGGTGTGTTGTATGAGATTGTGTGTGTTGTATGAGTAGGTGTAAGGTGTGTGTTTTTAATGTGAGGTTGTGGTGTGTATATTTTATGAGTTTATGTGTGTGTTATTACCTTTTACAACACTTTGAACTATGACTACAATCAGGAATAAAAGTATGCACAAATTTTACTCACTTTGCCAAAAATTGAAATCTTCAAACCAAACATAAAAATAGGGTCACAAACGTATGTGGTATCATGGCACTGGGTCTTGAGAAAAAAATATTTGAAGAACCCTGTTTTAGAAGATGTCCCCTTGCGCATAAGTAGTATCTACTATATAGTATACTCTGATTTTTCGTCTTTACTCTGGATTTTAATCTTAGTTTGAACTTGACCTTGTTTTTGCCTCTCTAACTCCTGCTTTGTTTTCTCATTTTTTTGGGGGGGATATCAGATGAATTATCAATTTATTTGTTAGAATAGAGTATGACTACTGGCCTACACCTGCTCGTTAGGGTTGCCAACGTTACTGGAAAGAATACCGGTTGTGCTCATTAGCATACATTTGCATAGCATCTTTATTTCTATATTTAATCTTTATGTTTAACTTTGATCTGAACCTTAAAAATAGCAGTCATGGCCTAGTTTCCATTGAGGTGGTACATTTTGGAAACTGGTGGTAAAAAAAAAAAAGTTTACCTCCAATAAAGTATATGGAGTATGTTTATGTTACCACCCTTTTCCAAACTTTACCACCTCAATGGAAATTAAGTCCATGTTGGTAAAATACCAGCTGATTGGCAACACTACTGCTCCTAGAATCAACCTTTTAAACAAAACAAAAAAAATGAAACAGGGACAATACTATAGGCTTTACAAATCTGAGTTGAGACAGAACCCATCTTTCTAGAAGAGTAAAAAAAATAAATAATGTTTGCCTGTACTGCTATTTTGCTTTAATTGCTGAATATAATCTCATAGAGGTGGGGCTTATTTCAGAATCAGTGTAGCTAATAGCTGTATGTATCACTAGTAGAAAAAGAGTTAAATGAGACATCACTGGCCAATCATAACTCTGTTGTAATCTAAAATGTAAAGAGCGACCAATTAACCCTTTTGCTGCCATTTTCACACCCCAGTGCTAAGCCAATTTTGAGCTTTTTGCTACTTACATTAAAACACTATTGTAAATCAAATTCCAGTAACAAATTTATATATTATATATTATATATATATATATTCCAGTATAAACACATAATAATACAAAAGAATATGTGTCCTTGCACTAACATGCAATTAAAGATCAAAAGCCAGTCCTATATATGCTGAACTGAACAGTAGCTAATGTAATAAACAGAAAAAAATTAATATATAGTGTGCTAATTTAATGAACAGGAAAAAAAAAGAAGTAATGCACAGTTCTTAAAGGATGCAAATACAATAGAAAACAAAAACCTAAATTACTGGGCGTCCCCAGTTACGAAATATTGAGGCAGTTACTGGCACTACTTTAAGTGTAAATTATGCTTGCTAGAGAAGGGAACCTAGTATAAGGAACCGGTGCTGCCCCTTATAAATGACTATCAATAATGATTGAGAAATACTGGAGGACATAAGTCTGTGACTTTGACTTGGGCCAGACCCTTTAATTATAAATGTCCAGTTTCAGACAACTTGTGCCTTTCAAATGTAAAGTCGAAAACAAGCTAAGATGCAGAAATAGCAGGGTTGTATACAAGCGGTTCAAAGGATGCAAAGCTTTAAAGTAACTTGAACAAAGCAGTTCATGCAAGGGTATATTACTTGTTAACAGTGTAGTGTTAGCATAGATACCAGTGTCCACAGCATAATAATAATGGATGGTATGTGTAAGCAGATACCGGTACTTAAGGACAACAGGCCGCCAGTTTACATGCAGCAGCTTCAGGTAATGAAGTAACGAACTGCGCTCTATGAGCGATCTCACCCAGTCTTCAGGGGATAAATGTATAGAGATGATCCTTCTCACCAATCCGATATGCCATCCAGACAGCACAAGGTATCTTTCAACAATACAAGGCACAACTTCATATCCAAGTAAATCCAAGAGTGCAGCAACGATTTCAAAAGAACCCGCTTGGATCAGCTATAGCTGATATTAATTAGGTTTCTAAGAGACAGATTAGTATAGTTTCGTAGACATAGTGATATAGGTTTTTAGACTACTTGGAGTCTAGAACTCTGTACATTAAGGAGACTTTTGATCTATGTGTATATATATGTATATTAAACCGCTTGCATACAACCCTGCTATTTCTGCATCTAAGCTTGTTTTTGACTTTACATTTGAAAGGCACAAGTTGTCTGAAACTGGACATTATAATTAAAGGGTCTGGCTCAAGTCAAAATCACTGACTTATGTCCTCCAATATTTCGTGACTGGGGACGCCCAGTAATTTATGTTTTCTTTTCTTTCTTTTTTATTTAATTATTTTTTATTGAAAAATAATAATATAATATCCACAGTGACAAACAAATCAGACAAAAACTTAACAAGCAAAGTCTCATACAGTAGACGATATTAAAGATTAAGAGTCCCTAGAATCAGCATCTTTAGAAGAAGAGAAAAAAAGAAATAGGTAGATCAGATTTACAGTCATAATCTGAATATTTTCTTAACATAATACATTTTGTTCAAAGCAATACAAATATTTGTGAGCTTTTCTTTCCTCACGAAAGAGAAACCATTAATAAACTTTGATTCAATTTTGACTATGCAAATGGAAATAACAGCATTGAATAAGTCAAATCAAGCGGTTTTCTGAAACATATCAAAAAATCAATAGATATTGCCAGCACTTGAAATAAAATATAAACTTTTATTGAAGACCTTAAGGTCTTCAATAAAAGTTTAAATTTTATTTCAAGTGCTGGCAATATCTATTGATTTTGTGCTATTTTGGGGTGTTTGCAGTCTATCCCCTTTGCCGGAGCACTAGCAGTGGTGCTGTTTCTAATATTGGACTTTTCTGAAATATATATCCAACTTATGTATAACAACTTTCATATATAGCAGAATAACAATTCCGTAATAGCTTAAGAACGGAAAACAAGCCAAATAGAGATTAAACTGAGAGGGCCATCTGTGGCTTAACAAGGATAAATATTCAGACAGAAATAGTGTGTGTGTGGGGGGGGGGGGGACACAAAGAAAAAAAAAAAAAAGTGGAGTTTCCCATCCTCTTCTTTCCTTCCTCACTCTCCTCCCCCTCCCTAACTACTAGTTCCTCTCTCAACAGTACTTCCTTCACTTTCAAACAAGGGCGAAAAGAGTTCAGACTCAATTACGATATTATAATTTCTAAAGGGGTAAAGTATAAGTTTTTTGGATGTTGAGAGGAGACGCTTTGATTATATCTTCCAATTTTGAGATGAAGTTTTGAACACTCGCGTCAGATTGCATATCAATTAGATTTTGTTCTAGGGTAATATGATGATACATTTTATCAATAAACTCCCTGAGTCTGAGTGGTTTTCGAGATTTCCAATTCTTTAGGATCTGATGTCTAACTAGAAAGATTACTGTGTTAATGAGATTGTGATTAGTACTATTGGGTATTTTATCAGCAAGAAAAATGACCTTAAAGATGTCGAAATCTATTCTATGAATTAGTCTACCAGACAGCCAAAAAACTACTTTCAGCCAAAAAGAGTTAACTTTGGGACATGACCAAAAGTAATGTACATTGTCATCTCTAGGAAGGCCGCATTTGGAACAATTTGCACTTTCCGCGTTCCATTTTGAGAGTATTAGCAGAGTCAAATAAGCTTAGTGCAGAATTTTAAGATGTGACTCTCTCATAATTGACGGGGAGGTAGCAGCCGCCTTGGAGATACTTAGACTAATCGTATTGTTATCTATGTTTAAATGGGAAAGATCTTGCCACTTATCTGCTAGAGTTTGAATGTTTTCTTCTCCTTTTTTAAGCAGGGTCTTGTACCAATGTGAAAGATGGTGGTTACCCTGTTTGCAAATGTTTAGACATGAGTATTCGGGATACCAGTCCTCCTCATAGATTCTATCTGTGGGGAAAAGACTCAGTAGGTAGTGTCTGGCTTGTAAGAAGGTGAAGAAATTGCGGTTCTCTAAGTCGAATTCTACTTTTAAATCCTGGTAAGATTTAAGTGATCTAGAATCAATATTAATCAATTGCCGTGGAGAGATTAAGCCTTTATTCTCCCATCTTAAGAAGACCTCAGAGGAGATACCTTCAGGAAAGTTGGGGTTGGTTCTAAATGTTAAAAACCTAGAGATTTTATTATTAATCCCCAGTTGTTTCAGATATTTATGCCAAGTCACAATTACATTAATTATACAGATCATGTCTCTAGCAAAAGCCGGATGCACTTTACTTGGTGCAAAGTATTGGGAGTCAGTTAGCCATTCTGCAGCAAATTTAACTAAGGAGGCCCAATTATAATATTTGATGTTAGGCAGCGCAAGACCACCACATTTTTTTAGTTGGTAAAGTTTTTTTTACAGCGAATCTTGTTTTGTTTTTTTTACCCCAAAGAAAAGTCTTTAATGCGGAGTTAATATTCTGAAGGTCTCTATGCAATATAAAGATGGGAAGATGTTGTAGTTTATACAATAATTTGGGAAAATCTATCATTTTAAATAAACTAATCTTACCCGAGAGTGAAAGCGGGAGGTTGGTCCAGATCTGTACAAGGGTAATAATCTTCTTGATGGTTTCTGGGATATTTAGCCTATACCAGTCTCTTGGAGATTTACTAATGTTAATACCTAGGTAGCTAAGGCATTATTCTGTTTCCTGGAATAATGGTATATTGAAGAATATATATTTCTGAGTATCCAGAGAATTTGAGATTTTTGTATATTTATTTTATATCCAGAGAAGTAGCTAAATAAGTTTATAATTTGCAAGAGATCGGGAATATTCTTCTTCATGTTACTTAGGTAACTTAGGAGGTCATCAGCATAAAGTGAAATCTTTGGATTGGTTTGGCTAATTGGATCCCTTCGAGCCTTTGTCTCAGAAGGATAGCAAGGGGTTCAATTGCATTGTTGAACAATAGGGGAGAGAGCGAACAGCCCTGCCTTGTTCCTCTATGAAGCTTAACATCTCTAAAAATAAAACCATTGACTAATATGGCTAAGGTAGGATTATTATAGAGGTTTTGAATATAATTGAGAAAATTACCTTGTAGTCCGAAATTGGCTAGTGAAGTGAACAGATGGTCCAAACTTAAAAAAACAAACAAACTCTGTTTCCTTATATCTTCCCTACAAGACGTTTGTATTAGAAAAAGATCCCTTTCTTTGCGAGCTGCTATATATACACATACATATACAATATATATATATATATATATATATATATATATACACACATACATACACACACACACAATAATATATATATATAGCTTTTTAGCCCAGTAATGCTTTTCACAGAGTAGAACTTTCCTGTAGTATATCAGTCTGATCCCGTATATATATATATATATATATATATATATATATATATATATATATATATATATATATATATATATATATATATATATATATATATATATATATATATATATATATTAAATACGTATATATAAATTAATTTTTTTCAGCAGGCTCAGCAGATTCACAATATACCATTATTATATTTACTGTTACTGTGATCACCTTTACTAAATTATCATCATCAAGGGTATGTGAAATAAGGGCCCATACCGGCTTTTGTGGTTTATAATATAGATTAGAGAGAGGTCCCTTTGTGTAGCACAGAAATAAAAGCACTTTTTTCTCACAAGGTGATTTCAGTGTTACCACAGTGACAAAAAAAATCAGACAAAAACTTAACAAGCAAAGTCTCATACAGTAGACGATATTAAAGATTAAGAGTCCCTAGAATCAGCATCTTTAGACGAAGAGAAAAAAAGAAATAGGTAGATCAGATTTACAGTCACAATCTGAATATTTACTTAACACAATACATTTTGTTCAAAGCAATACAAATATTTGTGACAGCTTTTCTTTCCTCACGAAAGAGAAACCATTAATAAACTTTGATTCAATTTTGACTATGCAAATGGAAAAAACAGCATTGAATAAGTCAAATCAAGCGTTTTTCTGAAATATATCAAAAAATCAATGGATATTGCCAGCACTTGAAATAAAATTTAAACTTTTATTGAAGACCTTAAGGTCTTCAATAAAAGTTTAAATTTTATTTCAAGTGCTGGCAATATCTATTGATTTTGTGCTATTTTGGGGTGTTTGCAGTCTATCCCCTTTGCCGGAGCACTAGCAGTGGTGCTGTTTCTAATATTGGACTTTTCTGAAATATATATCCAACTTATGTATAACAACTTTCATATATAGCAGAATAACAATTCCGTAATAGCTTAAGAATGGAAAACAAGCCAAATAGAGATTAAACTGAGAGGGCCATCTGTGGCTTAACAAGGACAAATATTCAGACAGGAATAGTGTGTGTGTGTGTGTGGGGGGGGACACAAAGAAAAAAAAAAAAAGTGGAGTTTCCCATCCTCTTCTTTCCTTCCTCTCTCTCCTCCCCCCTCCCTAACTACTAGTTCCTCTCTCAACAGTACTTCCTTCACTTTCAAACAAGGACGAAAAGGGTTCAGACTCAATTACGATATTATAATTTCTAAAGGGGTAAAGTATAAGTTTTTGGATGTTGAGAGGAGACGCTTTGATTATATCTTCCCATTTTGAGATGAAGTTTTGAACACTCGCGTCAGATTGCATATCAATTAGATTTTGTTCTAGGGTAATATGATGATACATTTTATCAATAAACTCCCTGAGTCTGAGTGGTTTTCGAGATTTCAAATTCTTTAGGATCTGATGTCTAACTAGAAAGATTACTGTGTTAATGAGATTGTGATTAGTACTATTGGGTATTTTATCAGCAAGAAAAATGACCTTAAAGATGTCAAATTCTATCCTATGACTTAGTCTACCAGACAGCCAAAAAACT
Organism: Bombina bombina; assembly: GCF_027579735.1. Classification (NCBI taxonomy): domain Eukaryota; kingdom Metazoa; phylum Chordata; class Amphibia; order Anura; family Bombinatoridae; genus Bombina; species Bombina bombina. The sequence goes on along the minus strand of NC_069509.1, from coordinate 134,972,138 downwards.
ACTTTCAGCCAAAAAGAGTTAACTTTGGACATGAACAAAAGTAATGTACATTGTCATCTCTAGGAAGGCCGCATTTGGAACAATCTGCACTTTTCCGTGTTCCATTTTGAGAGTATTAGCAGAGTCAAATAAGCTTAGTGCAGAATTTTAAGATGTGACTCTCTCCAGATAATTGACGGTGAGGTAGCAGCCGCCTTGGAGATACTTAGACTAATCGTATTGTTATCTATGTTTAAATGGGAAAGATCTTGCCACTTATCTGCTAGAGTTTGAATGTTTTCTTCTCCTTTTTTAAGCAGGGTCTTGTACCAATATGAAAGATGGTGGTTACCCTGTTTGCAAATGTTTAGACATGAGTATAAGGGATGCCAGTCCTCCTCATAGCTTCTATCTGTGGGGAAAAGACTCAGTAGGTAGTGTCTGGCTTGTAAGAAGGTGAAGAAATTGCGGTTCTCTAAGTCGAATTCTACTTTTAAATCCTGGTAAGATTGAAGTGATCTAGAATCAATATTAATCAATTGCCGTGGAGAGATTAAGCCTTTATTATCCCATTTTAAGAAGACCTCAGAGGAGATACCTTCAGGAAAGTTGGGGTTGGTTCTAAATGTTAAAAACCTAGAGATTTTATTATTAATCCCCAGTTGTTTCAGATATTTATGCCAAGTCACAATTACATTAATTATACAGATCATGTCTCTAGCAAGAGCCGGATGCACTTTACTATCAGAGTGTAATACGTTGTTTAAAGAAAAGGGGCAGATTAGATTAAATTCTAGGTCTCTTGGTGCAAAGTATTGGGAGTCAGTTAGCCATTCTGCAGCAAATTTAACTAAGGAGGCCCAATTATAATATTTGATGTTAGGCAGCGCAAGACCACCACATTTGTTTAGATGGTAAAGTTTTTTTACAGCTAATCTTGTTTTGTTTTTTTTACCCCAAAGAAAAGTCTTTAATACGGAGTTAATATTCCGAAGGTCTCTATGGAATATAAAGATGGGAAGATGTTGTAGTTTATACAATAATTTGGGAAAATCTATCATTTTAAATAAACTAATCTTACCCAAGAGTGAAAGCGGGAGGTTGGTCCAGATCTGTACAAGGGTAATAATCTTCTTGATGGTTTCTGGGATATTTAGCCTATACCAGTCTCTTGGAGATTTACTAATGTTAATACCTAGGTAGCTAAGGCATTATTCTGTTTCCTGGAATAATGGTATATTGAAAGAATGTATATTTCTGAGTATCCAGAGAATTTGAGATTTTTGTATATTTATTTTATAGCCAGAGAAGTAGCTAAACAAGTTTATAATTTGCAAGAGATCGGGAATATTCTTCTTCATGTTACTTAGGTAAATTAGGAGGTCATCAGCATAAAGTGAAATCTTTGGATTGGTTTGGCTAATTGGATCCCTTCGAGCTTTTGTCTCAGAGGTATAGCAAGGGGTTCAATTGCATTGTTGAACAATAGGGGAGAGAGCGAACAGCCCTGCCTTGTTCCTCTATGAAGCTTAACATCTCTAAAAATAAAACCATTGACTAATATGGCTAAGGTAGGATTATTATAGATGTTTTGAATATAATTGAGAAAATTACCTTGTAGTCCGAAATTGGCTAGTGAAGTGAACAGATGGTCCAAACTTAAAAAAAAACCCTCTGTTTCCTTATCTCTTCCCTACAAGACGTTTGGATTAGAAAAAGATCCCTTTCTTTGCGAGCTGCTATATATACATACATATATAATATATATATATATATATATATATATATATATATATATATATATATATATATATATATATATACACACACACATACATACACACACAGAGAGAAGTGCACTCACACGAACGAACAACTGGCTCAATACAATTGTTAGTCTATTCTATGGCAATTTACCACCTGGATTCAGCTTTTTAGCCCAGTAATGCTTTTCACAGAGTAAAACTTTCCTGTAGTATATCAGTCTGATCCCGTATATATATATATATATATATATATTTATATTAAATACGTATATATAAATTTATTTTTTTCAGCAGGCTCAGCAGATTCACAATATACCATCATTATATTTACTGTTACTGTGATCACCTTTACTAAATTATCATCATCAAGGGTATGTGAAATAGGGGCCCATACCGGCTTTTGTGGGTTATAATATAGATTAGAGAGGCCCCTTTGTGTAGCACAGAAATAAAAGCATTTTTTTCTCACAAGGTGATTTCAGTGTTACCACAGTGATCACCTGGCTATACAGACAAAATTCATATATGTTTAAGAGATTTTTGTCTACTACAAAATAAACTTTATTACGGGTCTCTAGACCATTTTATTTTTTTATTGGGTTTATTGTCTCCCATTTTTATTAAAACTATTTGCCTTGTAGTGGCTTTTCATGACACAATTCTGTTTCAAACAATGGGTCTTGTAGATCTGTGTGGCTAGTAATGGAGAATAGATTGAGGGGTTTGAAAAGCAACCCCCCCCCATCCAACTCCCTTACCTACCTGTCATATTGCGGTCCCACCCCCTCTGATGTCACTACACAGGTTTCTGGTGACATCACAGACTAGCTCTGTGAGTGCCACCAACTATGCCTACAATAATCAGGCCCGCAGTGCAGGGAATCGCTGATCTGTTGCTGTGATCGGCGATTCCCCTTCATGACGAGAACGAGCCATCATGCACTCACAGGCAGCAGTTTGCACGATGACCCGTTCTTGTCCTCTATATGCAAATGTTTAAGAAAACTCAACCCATTGTGACTCCAGAAAGTGCTTTTTGAAAGGTTTTTTCTGAGAAACTTGATAAAAAGGTGGCGACTGCTTCATATTGCAGTATTTTCCTTATCCGGATAGAAACAGATTGCATTTGAAGGATAGGACGGAGAAATAGTTACACTTCATAACAAGAGAAGGAATAAGGAATTTATATATGCATGTAGCTACCAACGGATATCTTCCTCAGGACCAGCATAGAAACATTCCTGGTGCACACATTTTACCGCCTAGATTACAAGTGTTGCGCTAACTGCAGTGCAAGCGCGGTATGTTTTTTTTTAAGGCTCCCTAACAAAAACCATACCGCTTTTTCGCTGCATTTAACGCAATACTCGTAATCTAGGCGTATATGGGCTAAGCACAGTTATCAGTTCGCATTTGTGCAATGATATAATGCTATAGTGTTTTATTTTTGCATTGAAATTTCCCATTAACGCCCATTATAAGCGAACAAAACAAAATGATTACCTACCAGTTTCATCACTACTTTGAACCTCTCTGCATAAAATGTTTGGTTTTGAGAGGCAGTTGCGTTCACCTGAGAATAATCTATGCTACTGTCAAATATGTTGTAAACAATTGGATTGTTTGGGTCATTTTCATCGATTACAAGAAGAGATATGCGATTCAACAGTTTAGAGTCAAGGGTCACATTCTGGGTACCGTTGCTTGGAGTGGCAGCATTTGGGCCAGTTTGACTGGAAAACTGAATTCGATCCAAGGCTGTAGCAACCAGATTATCCAACTCCTTAACGAAAGGTTTTACCTTTGAATACCTGAAAAAGCAATATATTTCTTAAAACATTTATATTAAAAAAACTTTATTTTATACTTTTAAAAAACAAACATTCTCAGATTAAAAAAGGGTTCCGTATCCCTTTAAAAGGGACATGAAACCCACATTTTTTTTCTTTCACGATTCAGACAGAACATCCCATTTTAAGCAACTTTTCAATTTTCTTCTATTGTTTAATTTACTTAGTTATTGGTATCCTATGTTGAAAAGCATACCTAGGTAGGCTCAGGAGCTCGGAGTTAGCTGTTGATTGGCCGCTGCATATATATGCCTAATGTCATTGGCTTACCAATGTGTTTAGCTATCTCCTAGTAGTACATTGTTGCTCCTTCAATAAAGGATACCATGATAAATGAAGCAAAATTGATAATAGAATAAAAATAGGAAAGTAGTTTAAAATTATGGGCCAGATTAAGAGTGATGCGCAAGCGTTTGCGCGCAAGTGATAATGAATTTAGGAGTAACCTTTCATTGGGATGATATAGGAAGCTGCAAATTACTGTTGGGGAAACTGTTTAGTTAATTTTATTAACATATCGAGGGTCCGCGCAGCAGGCTTGCGCAGACAAAAAGTTGAGATTTTAAATCTAGCTGTTTGAATTTTGCTACCCTCTGCGCTCATGAGCGCACATAAATCGCATTCCACACATACTTTATAACATTTGTGGCTTACACATACTTCCTAAAAATGTTTATTGGCTTACAGGTAACTTCCTAAAAATGCTCATTGACTTACAGGTACTTCCTACTAATGCTTATTGGTTTACAGGTACTTCTTGATAATGCTCATTGGCTTACAGGTACTTCCTACTAATGCTCATTGGCTTACAGGTACTTCCTGATAATGCTCATTGGCTTACAGGTTCTTCCTACTAATGCTCATTAGCTTACAGGTTCTTCCTACTAATGCTCATTGGCTTACAGGTACTTCCTGATAATGCTCATTGGCTTACAGGTACTTCCTGATAACACTCATTGGCTTACAGGTTCTTCCTACTAATGCTCATTGGTTTACAGGTTCTTCCTACTAATGCTCATTGGCTTACAGGTTCTTCCTGATAATGCTCACTGGCTTACAGGTACTTCCTGATAATGCTCATTGGCTTACAGTTAATCGATGGCTGATAGGTATATTAAAGGTGTCTTAAAATGATATGTTCTAGCTGAATCATACAAGTTTAATTTTGACTTATCCCTTTAAAGGGACATGAAACCTAAAAAACATATTTTTTTATTCAGACACAGGATAACATTTTAAAAAAAAAGGTTCCAATTTACTTCTATTATCAAATACTGTATGCCTTGTTCATATAGTATTCTTTGTTGAAGAGAAACTTAGGTAGGTGTATGGAGCACTACATTCAGGGGTCAAGTCCTACAATAAAAATGTGTGGCAACTCACTAAGACTTCCACCCCCCTCACAATTAATAGTTTTATATATACACACTGTATTTATATGTATATAATCTACACACTTTGGTTAATGAAAGCAAATTAAATCAAATGAAGGGTTGAATAGTTGCCTTTGGCCCTGAGACTCCTCCTCTGTCACAGAGTCTCACCCACTTAAGGTGCAATAGTCCTATTTCTGCAGAGGGGAGCTAAATAACCCCAGAGCAAGCCATAAAGAAAGGTTAGTACCATGTGTTCCACATAGTGCGTGGTGATCACACAGCAGGACCGCTAACAGGCTTGTATTTAATGTATTGTAGGAAGTTTTACTGCCCATTACTAGAGGATCTTACTAGCCCTATAACCAGCAGCAGTGTTTAATGAAGCATTTCTGTTCTCTTTCCAGGGGGAACTTAGTTCCCAAGCGTTCCCGCTGGACTTGACCCCTGACTACATGACAGGAAATAGTGCTGCCCTTTAGTAGTCTTGCAAATGGATAACATTCTTAAAAAAAACTCTCCTGAGCTTACAGCCCTGCTTTTCAACAAAGGATATAAAGAGTACAAAGAACATTTGACAATAGAAGTAAAGTAGAAAATTGTTTAAAATTGCATGCTCTATCTGAATCATGAAAGGAAAATGTGGGGCTTCATGTCCCCTTTAAACAAACCTCATACACAATATATACATTGAATCAAATTTATGGCTACATTTTAACAGTATCTTTCATCTGAACCATTCGGTCTATTACAGACTCCCATTTTTGGAAACTCACTTGAAGGGATTGGAGTTGCACACAGTCACAGCTGGGAATTCCATGGCTTTAAATCCTATACCAAGTGACACGCTCACTCCGTAAGAGAGATACGTTTGGATGAGAATCCCCCATTGCCAGAAGACAAGAGCTGCGAAGACTATTGTCATTATGAACCACATAACTCTCTTCTTTGGTCCTTCAGTGACGATACGTTTAGGGCCATGAGTGTTGGTATTGTCACAAAACCAAACCAGTAACTCCTTGTAGGTGTAGCCAGGTCCCTTCTGCATTCGATGCAGTGCCCTCCTAAAATATCTTTTTATCTTCTTCATGTTCTACTGCAGGAATCACAAGGGGTTGTGTTAATCTCATTGTTCATAATTTTTTATTCTTAAAACAAAAAGTATATTTATTATGTACTGTAAAGTAGACATACAAAATGGAAACCTGCTTTATTGTTTGCATTTTTTCCAATCAGTGTCCTCTCATAAGTAACTCCACAGGAGTGAGCACAACATTACATAGCACACATGAACTAGCGCTGTCTAGCTGTGAAAGATGGACAAAATGCATTCAGAAGAAAGGCGGCCTTCAAGGGCTTAGAAATTAGCACATGAGCCTACCTTTCAACTAAGAATACCAAGAGATCAAAGCAAATTGTATGATAAAAATAAATTGGAAAGTTGTTTAAAATTACATGCCCTTTCTGAATCATGAAAGTTTAATTCTGATGAGACTGTCCCTTTAAATTTCCCATGTATTTGGCATATACAATGTAATATTTAAATACTGAATGTACCATTAGAATGTAACATTCAAATATTATTGTATACTTTTTTACATCAATCAATTTACTCGTTTTTTTTAATATTTTTTTTTTATTAACCCTTTCGTGACTGGGTTAAAGTGTCTTCATCGGAACAACTGTTCCGATGCAGACAAATTGAAACCACACGATCGTGCACATGTTCGCGAGATTTCAATTATTGGATCGCGTCTGGGGGGGGTGTCCCTACAACCCTAGGAACGCCCTCCAGACCGCGATCAAATCCTGGAAGCACAAAAGGCTTCAGGACAGCCGTTGGCTATGATGTTCTATTTCGTCATAACGGCTTTAAAGCCCAGTGTAATTATGACGGAATAGAACGCCATAATGGCGTTAAAAGGTTAAAGACTCAAAATAAAACAGTACAGGTAGCCCTCGTTTTACAACGGTTCAATTTACACCGTTTCAGAATAACAACCTTTTTTCCCAATCATGTGACTGCTATTGAAAAGCATTGAGAAGCAGTGCATTTAATAAAAAAGCCAGTAGGTGGAGCAGTCTGCTTGTGTTGCAGGAAGGCCAAGCAAGCCGAAATTAATCAATCAGTTTAACCAGACCTGAGCTATCGAGACAATTTCAAAGGAACAAGATCTTCCTGTCTATAAATCAGTCCAGATTTGAATGCCTAGAAAGAACTGTTTGCAGAAAAATGCAAGTGAAGTCTGTGTTGTGTGATTATTTTATTAGGTTTATAATGCTGTTTAGCAAATGTTTTTGTTCATTTAATTTTGTTTAATTATATATTCTGTGTTGTGTGATTATTTTATTAGGCTTATAATGCTGTTTAGCATTTAAAGTCTTCATTTCAAAGCTTTAAAAATAAAATTTATTAGGTGTTACTTATGACAATTTTGAGAGGGGCCTGGAACCTATCTCCCTCACTTCCCATTGACTTACATTATAAACTGGGTTTCAATTTACAATGGTTTCGATTTCAAACCGTTCCTTCTGGAACCTAACCCCGGCGTAAAATGAGGGCTACCTGTATACCGACAAGCATTTCCAGCAGGAAGAAAGTAAACAAGTAAATTGGTTAGTAGTTAAAACTACTCCTTAAAAAGGGACACTAAACCCAAATTTTTTCTTTAACGATTAAGATAGAGCAGGCAATTTTAATCAACTTTCTAATTTACTTCTATTATCAATTTTTCTTTGTTCTCTTGCTATCTTTATTTAAAAAGCAGAAATGTAAAGCTTAAAAGGGACACTGAACCCAAATGTTTTCTTTTGTGATTCAGATAGAGCATGACATTTTAAGCAACTTTTAAATTTACTCCTATTATCAAATTTTCTTTATTCTCTTGGTATCTTTTTTTGAAATGCAAGAATGTAAGTTTAGATGCCGGCCTATTTGTGGTGTACAACCTGGGTTGTTCTTGCTGATTGGTGGATAGATTCATCCACCAATAAAAAAGTGCTGTCCAGAGTTCTAAACCAAAAAAGCTTAGGATGTGCTATGAAAATAAACATAGGTCGTTTTCTAGTACTGCGTATGTAAGTTAAGAAAATCTCAGTAGTCGTTAAGGGGTTAAAATTTAATGCTCTATCTGAATCATGAAAGATTTTTTTTTTGTGGATTTTGTGTTTTTTGTTCTCTTGGTTGAAAAGTACACCCAGCATGGCTGAAGAGCCGCAATGCGCCACTGGGAGCTAGCAGGCGATTGTCTACCAATGTAAAAGTTTGCAATGGAGGACAAAGTACACATTGAGAACCCGGCGCATGTTTATACAAATCAAAATAGGCTGTTTTCAGTGCACTGTACCATAAATTTGCTGTTATTTTCATTTGCATATTTTTTCGTTTCGGAGTAATTCGTGTTTTTACAAAACTTCGTCACCTTTTAATTTGCGAGAAAAAACAGTGAGATCTATCGGGTGGAAATGTTTAGAGAATTACGCACATGTCCAGCCCATTTTACCAAAAAACAGTTACGCTTTGTATTTTGTACTTAAAAGTACGAATTTCTATGTTTTTTGCACATTCAGTGTACTTAAATTACGATTTATGCTGTACATATTTAATACGATTTATTCCTGTGCAATTTACATACAAATTTTACATTTTTGATAAAATACGATTTTTGATGCACCTTAATATAATTATTCCTGTGTATTTTTGTTAGTGGGTCAATTATTGTATAACAATATGAAAACATTTTCATTGTGCACTTTTGTAATTTATGCATTACCTATGGCACAAACTAAGCAAAGGAGATAAAAAAAAAATAAAAAAAAATTATGCTAACCTAATAAATTTCTTTCTTTCCGGACATGGAGTCCACAACGTCATTCCAATTACTAGTGGGATATTCACTCCTGGCCAGCAGGAGGAGGCAAAGAGCACCACCGCAAAGCTGTTAAGTGTCACTTCCTTTACCCATAACCCCCAGTCATTCAGCTGAAGGGAAATGGAAAAAGATAACACAATGGTGTAGAGGTGCCTGGGGTTTAGCAAAAAATTACTGTCTAAACTAAAAGGGTGGGGTCGTGGACTCTCCATGTCCAGAAAGAAAGGAATTTATCAGGTAAGCATACATTTTGTTTTCTTTCCTAAGACATGGAGAGTCCACAGCATCATTACTAGTAGGAACCAATACCCAAGCTAGAGGATACAGAATGACAGGGAGGGAGAATAAGACAGGCGGACCTAAACAGAAGGCACCACTGCTTGAAGAACCTTTCTCCCAAAAGAAGCCCCCACCAAGGGAAAAGTATCAAATTTGTAGAATTTGGAAAAAGTATGCAGAGAGGACCAAATTGAAGCCTGGCAAATTTGTTCCACAGAAGCATCATTTTTGAAAGACCAAGAAGAGGAGACAGCCCTCTGACTAAGTAGGGAGATCACCTACGAAATGCGTTAGACCACTTACACCATCTTTACGCTACCGCAATCAGCTGTCACACTGAGCCGGCCTTTTTGTGTGTGGCGGTCTTTTATCATTTTTAATCTTCAATGTTTTATTTGCATTTGGGCTTATTTGGCAATCGTGGACGTACTTTAGGACTCGACGCCTCCAGTGAGCACAGGAAGTACATTTCAAACAATGTGTGTACGGCTGTGAGTCAAGGAATCACTCTTGGAACTTTGTCACTGCTGTCCTTTGGGGGATTTCGTTGAGAAACCTATACGGTTTCCAAGTGCCTAAATCATACCTCATATATGTTTGAGGTTGTAATCTGTGAGTGTTTAATCGCGATTTGTAATAAATAACCTGTGTGATTTGAATAACTATGCTTAGAGGAGTGGCGCCTTGTTTTCTGATTCTAACCAGAGCCTGAAAAAAAGATTGAACATCTGGCACATCCACCAGACGCTTATGTAAAAGAATAGATAATGCAGAAATCTGACCTTTCAGAGAACTGACTGAGAACCCTTTCTCCAGGATGACAAAATTCTAGGAATCCGGACCCTACTCCAAGAGTAGCATTTTGATTTACACCAATAAAAAGGTATTTACGCCATACCTTATGGTAAATCTTACGAGTAACAGGCTTGCAAGCCTGAATCATAGTATCAATGACAGACTCAGAAAACCCATGCCTAGCCAGAACTAAGCGTTCAATCTCCAAGCAGTCAGCTTCAAAGAATTGAGATTTGGATGGAGGAAAGGACCCTAAGTTAGAAGGTTCTTCCTCAGAGGTAACCTCCAAGTTGGAAGAGATGACATCTTCACTAGGTCCGCAAACCAGATCCTGCAAGGCCATGCAGGAGCTATTAGAATTACAGACGCTATCTCCTGTTTGATACGAGCAATGACTCGTGGAAGGAGAGCAAACGGAGGAAACAGGTATGCTAGACCGAAGTCCCAAGGAACCTCCAGAGCATCTATCAGGGCGGCCTGAAAATCTCTTGACCTTGAACCGTACCTTGGAACCTTGGGGTTCTGATGAGATGCCAACAGATCCAACTCCGGCACCCCCCACTTGAGAGTTAACCTTGAGAACACCTCTGGGTGGAGAGCCCACTCCCCGGGATGAAAGGTCTGGCTGCTCAGGAAATCCGCCTCCCAGTTGTCGACTCCTGGAATATGAATGGCAGATAGAAGACAATTCTGAGCTTCCGCCCACTGCAGAATGCAAATCACCTCCTTCATGACCAAGGAACTCCGAGTTCCTCCCTGGTGGTTGATGTAAGCCACTTAGGTGATGTTGTCCGACTGGAACCTGATAGACCGGGCTAAGGACAATTGAGGCCAGGTCATCAGAGTATTGAAGATTGTTCTCAACTCCAAGATGTTTATTGGAAGAGAAGACTCCTCCCGAGTCCATAGGCCCCGAATCTTTAATGAGTCCCAGACTGCTCCCCAGCCTAGCAGACTGGCATCCATGGTCACAATCACCCAGGAGGGTCTCCGGAAGCATGTGCCCTGAGACAGATAATCCTGAAAAATCCACCACGAGAGAGAGTCTCTTGTCAACTGGTCTAGATCTATCCTCTGAGAATGGTCTCCATTCCATTGTCTGAGCATGCATAATTGCAGAGCTCTCAAATGGAATCGAGCAAAGGGAATGAAGTCCATGGAAGCGACCATCAGATCAATTACCTCCATACGTTAAGCCACTGATGGCCGAACCGTAGACTGTAGAGAGAGGCAAGTAGTGAGAAGCTTGGATCTTCTGGCCTTTGTTAGAAAAATTTTCATAGATAGGGAATCAATGATGGTCACTAAGAAAACCACCCTTGTAGCTGGAACAAGGAAACTCTTCTCCAAATTTACTTTCCAGCCATGGGAACATAGAAAAGATAACAAGATCTCTGTATGAGAGTTTGCTTGTTGAAAAGATGGCACCTGAACCAATATGTCATCCAGGTAAGGTGCCACCGCAATTCCCTGAGACCTGACAACTGCCAAGAAAGCCCCCAGAACCTTTGAGAAGATTCTGGGAGCTGTGGCAGAGCCACAAACTGAAAGTGCTTGTCTAGAAAAGTGAATCTCAGGAATTGGTGATGATCCCTGTGGATGGGAACATAAAGTTATGCGTCCTTCAGGTCTATGGTTGTCATGAACTGACCCTCTTGGACCAAAGGAAGAATGGAACGAATGGTTTCCATTTTGAAGGATGGTACCTTGACAAATGTGAGACACTTTAGGTCTAAAATGGGTCGAAAAGCTCCCTCGTTTTTGGGAACCCCAAACAGATTTGAATAAAATCCTATACCCTGTTCTCTTACTGGAACTGGAACAATCACTCCTGGGAGGAAAGGTCCTGAATGCACTTTAAGAAAGCCTCTCTTTTTACCTGATCCACAGATAACCTTGAGAAGAGAAATCTGCCCTTGGGAGGATGAGATTTGAAATCTATTTTGTACCCCTGAGAAACCATGTCCACAGCCCAAGGATCTTGGACATCTCGTATCCACGCTTAACGAAAAAAAATAAGAGTCTGCCCCCCACCTGATCTGATCCCGGACCGGGGGCAGACCCTTCATGCTGACTTAGTGTCAGCAGAGGGCTTCTTTGATTGTTTTCCCTTATTCCAAGACTGATTGGGTTTCTAAGAAGACTTGGACTGCTCCTGCTTGAAGGAAGGAGAGAAAGACATTTGACCTTTGAAGTTATGAAAGGAACGAAAATTACTTTGACGTCCTTTAGGTCTATTCTTCTTGTCTTGTGGTAGAAAGGACCCCTTTCCACCCGTATTTTCAGAAATTATCTCCGCCAGACCAGGACCAAATAGGGTCTTACCCTTGTAAGGTAGCAACAGAAGCTTGGACTTAGAGGTAACATCAGCTGACCATAATATTAGCCACAGAGCCCTGTGGGCTAGGACAGTGAAGCCCGACATCTTGGCTCCCAGTCTAATGACTTGTATGTCAGCATCAGAGATAAAGGAATTGGCTAGTTTGAGAACCTTAATCCTATCCTGGATCTCCTTCAACAGAGTGTGCTCTAAAATCAGTTCTGACAAGGCATCACACCAATAAGATGCTGCACTTGCTACTGTGGCAATACAAATTGCAGGTTGCCATTGAAGCCCCTGATGAACATACAATTTCTTTAGATAAGCCTTCAGCTTTTTGTTCATGGGATTCTTAAGGGAACAGTTATCCTCAATAGGGATCGTAGTTCTCTTAGCCAGAGTAGAAATAGCTCCTTCCACCTTAGGCACCATGAATCTCTTATGGAGTCAGCAACAGGAAACATATTTTTAAAGATTTGAGATGGGGAGAAATGTATCCCTGGCTTTTCCCATTCCTGAGTAATAATCTTCGTCACACGGTCTGGAACAGGAAACACTTCCATAGAGGAAGGAACATCATAGTATTTATTAAGCTTATTAGATTTCTTAGGGTTGACAGCGACAAGAGAGTCGGAGTCGTCCAAAGTAGCCAGTACCTCCTTTAACAATAAACAAAGGTGTTCAATCTTAAATATAAAGTTTACTTCTTCATCATCAGACAAAGGAATTATACTGTCAAAATCTGAGATTTCACCCTCAGAGGCTACCGAAGTATCCTCCTCATCAGACTTATGAAGAAGGCCCACTTTCACGGCAGCAGATGGGACAGACACCTTACCATCTGACAATTGTTTAGATTTCCATTATAGGAAAAGCAGATAATGCTGCAGATACCGCAGTGGATATCTGTGCGGCAAAATGCGACTACTAAACTCCTCCAGGAGGCTGAGGGGAACTGCAGGGCACTGTATGTGATGCCATTGAGGCTTGGGACGTTTGAGGAGAAAGCTGTGGCATTGTCTGAACAGCATCATCCTGAGAGACATTAGGCTCAGAAACAAGAAATGTATCTTTACATTTCAATGTTTTATCTAGACATAAGGAACAAAATTGCATGGGTAACACAATTTGGGTCTCAAGACACAAACATTTGTCCATAAGAACAGACTCCTGCTCCATGTCCATAGCTTAAAAGATTCCCAGATACAGGAATGACAAGTAAAAATACATTTAAACATACCCCTAATTAAGGAACTCTACACCTCAGAAGACTGAGGTGCCCTACCTGCCCCTCCGGAGTACAAAAAATCTTGCCAGAATAAACCTGCCAGTCTCACAGGGAAGACTATCGACTAACACAGCCGACGCCGCTCTGATCAGATCTGAGCGCGGAAGAGAGGGAGTCATGTAACCCGCTGAAAATAAAACTGTGCATCAAAGTAAAAGCGTGCGTTTCAGAAGTCGTTTAAGACCGAACAGTAAACTGAGTCCAACGTTCTTACTCTAGAACCTTGTGGTGACAAAGTGAAAAAAAAAAAACAACAACAAAATCTGACACAAGTCCCAATAAGACCCACACAGAGTCTTAATAAATAAAATGAGCCACAGATTTTAGGTTAACTCCTTCATACCCATAAAGGAAGATTAACCCCAAAGTTTAAAATCCTCTACTAAGGATTTAGCACGTCCCAAATAAATAATGCAGAGAAATCCTCCTAAGTGCAAGTCTCCAAGACCTAGAAGACAAAAGCACTTACCTGCAAATCCAGCTGTCCGGCAGGAAGACAGCTCACAAGGTGTGAAAGGACACATACTCCTTACAGAGACCTGTAGAAAAAAGAAAGAACAGAGTAACTCTGGCATTCTATACCAAAGGCAGCAAATATGTTAGAAATCTGAGCAAGGACCACCTCACTACTTTCTAACTGCTTAAAAGCCACCACTACTCTTACTCAAGAGATTGACATGGATACAGCTAAACCCAGATCCTTGCTTGCAGGGAAAAGTACCCAAAGGAATCAATATCTTCAGACACCAAACTTCACCTCCTCCATTGACAGAGGCAAAGAGAATGACTGGGGGTTATGGGTAAGGGAAGTGACACTTAACAGCTTTGCTGTGGTGCTCTTTGCCGCCTCCTGCTGGCCAGGAGTGAATATCCCACTAGTAATTGGAACTATGTCATGGACTCTCCATGTCTTAGGAAAGAAAACAATATTCACAAGCATTCATTTTGAAGGGGTATGTGCGTGGTCTGCAGGCACAACATTATATTCTTCCTTTTATCTCCTTTAGGGCTAGATTTATCAAGCACAAAGAGAATCTTGGGCATTTTTATGGGCAAATATAGGCGAATAGCAATGATAAATCGAATCCTTAATGTGTTTCCAAAGGTCCATTTTACCTGCTGGTGTGTATTCAATTGCTTGCAAACAGCATATTTACCTTTATTTTTATTTATGTATATGAGAACAGGTGATTGTTTTAATTAACAAAACCATTTATTTCAAATATAAAACAAACATGAAAGAATACATTTCCTATACATTTAATACCCTGCAGTAGCTGTAACAAGGTATTTTGAAACAAATTTTATAGCACAGATTCCCTAATTCATTAGAGCATATAATTACGACACTATCAACCCTGCACTACTGTGTGGTTAACCCCAGGAAAGGGGTTAAATACACAGTAGAAGTACAGCTCTGGTTCCAGCAAAGCACAGCTAGTCCTGAGCAGAAACCACAGCTGATCCAATCAGCAGCACTACACGGTTGAGTCATGTGATTGGATCAGCGGCGGCTTTCGTTTGGGACCAACAGTGCTCTGTGGAGCCTGAGGAGTACTTTGCGTGGGTAAAATACACAGTAGTCTTAAAATTACATACTCTAACAAAATTAAATATTATGGTCTTAATTCAATTTATACACTATATTGAAGATATTATGATCCATTTTGGATCAGTTCACTGACAAACATAATTTTGTGTGACATTCTTAACCAAACAGTTTACAGGAAATCGGTGTCCTAGGGCTCTTTATGACAACCAATCCTCTGAATGCTATCTGTAACATCTTTCTAAACATTTGAAAATATCTTCTTGTAAAAGGCAGCTTTTTATTTACTTAAAGAAACGTTTACAGCTTTTTTGTTGTTAAAGAATAAAAAGTAAAAGAAACGAATATTATTCACTGTTGACAAAACATAGATAAGCAAATGTGACAATTTACTGAACCTTTCCCACAAACTCAAAAGTCTGTTGTGTTGTGAAAACATTTAGATGAAAAGCAAAAAAATAATAATAATGAGGGACTTAAAACACAAGTAACAGCCGCATAACCTTTATACCACTTATAAACTCCGGTAAACAAACCAGTTTTATTGGCTTAACAACTGAAAAACCACCCCATTTTAAGAAAACTTAGAAAAGTATTATGCAAGCATGTTAATCTATAATGTTTTACACAGTTTTTGTTTTTATAACTAAAAGGTGACTTTGTGAAATCAGTCAAGGTCTCATGTTGTATATATTTTTACAGATGTATAAACATATTATAAAATTATTTTTAAAGAACTAGTAAACACCAAAAATGTTATTGTTTAAAAAGATAGATAATCCCTTTATTCACCATTCCCCCCCGGTTTTCCATAACCAACACCGTTATAGAAATATTTTTTTTACCTCTGTAATTACACCTTGTATCTAAGCTTCTGCTGACTGCCCCCTTATCTCAGATCTTTTGACAGACTTGCATTTCAGGCAATTAGTGCTGACTCTTAACCACATAACGACCGAGCACGTGCAGGATACGTCCTCTAAAAAAAAGTCAGTTAACGACCAAGGACGTACCCTGCATGTCCTCGGTCTGGAAAGCAGCTGGAAGCGATCCTGCTCGCTTCCAGCTGCTTTCCGGTTATTGCAGTGATGCCTCAATATCGAGGCATCCTGCAATAACACTTTTTAGCCATCCGATGCAGAGAGAGCCACTCTGTGGCCCTCTCTGCACCGGACATCGATGGCTATGTTCGTTGGTGGGTGGGAGCCGGTGTGGGAAGTGGGTGGCGGCCATCGATGGCCTTGTGATGTGGAGGGAGGGATCGTGGACGGGGATGGCCGGGGGTGCGCACGGGGAGGTGGGGGCGGGCGCATGCACGGGGAGGGAACGGGTGGGAACCGCTACACTACAGAAAAATGAATATTAAAAGGGGGGAAAATCGGGGGATATATGTTAAAAAAAAGATCAGTCAGGGGGTGGGGGTTGGTCTGTGTGGGGGGGGGGGAAGCTACACCACAGAAAAAAAACAAAAAACAACAAAAAACAGACAGACAGCTGCCAGTACCCAAGATGGCCCCCAATAAGGCAGAGGGGGAGGGTTAGAGAGCTGTTATGGGGGGGGGGGATCATGGAGGTTAGGGGCTAAGGGGTGATCCTGCACAGCAGCATATGTAAATATGTTTAAAAAAAAAAAAATCAAAGATACCTTTTATTTTAGTACTGGCAGACTTTCTGCCAGTACTTAAGATGGCGGGGACAATTGTGGGTGGGGGAGGGAAGGGAAGGGAGCTGTTTGGGAGGGATCAGGGGGTGTGATGTGTCAGGTGGGAGGCTGATCTCTAAACTAAAGCTAAAATTAACCCTGCAAGCTCTCTACAAACTACCTAATTAACCCCTTCACTGCTAGCCATAATAGACGTGTGATGCGCAGCAGCATTTAGCGGCCTTCTAATTACCAAAAAGCAACGCCAAAGTCATATATGTCTGCTATTTCTGATCAAAGGGGATCCCAGAGAAGCATTTACAACCATTTGTGCCATAATTGCACAGGCTGTTTGTAAATAATTTCAGTGAGAAACCTAAATTTTTTTTACATTTGATTGCATTTGGCGGTGAAATGGTGGCATGAAATATACCAAAATGGGCCTAGATCAATACTTGGGGTTGAATGTCTACTACACTACAGCAAAGCTAAAATTAACCCTAGAAGCTCCCTACATGCTCTCTAATTAACCCCTTCACTGCTGGGCATAATACACGTGTGGTGCACAGTGGCATTTAGCAGCCTTCTAATTACCAAAAAGCAAAGCCAAAGCCATATACAGTATGTCTGCTATTTATGAACAAAGGGGATCCCAGAGAAGCATTTACAACCATTTATGCCATAATTGCACAAGTTGTTTGTAAATAATTTCAGTGAGAAACCTAAATTTTGAAAAAAATTGGTTTGGAAATAACAAAGTGCTACTTGTATTTATTGCCCTATAACTTGCAAAAAAAGCAAAGAACATGTAAACATTGGGTATTTCTAAACTCAGGACACAATTTAGAATCTATTTAGAATGGGTGTTTTTTGGTGGTTGTAGATGTGTAACAGATTTTGGGGGAAAAAGTGTGTTTTTTTCCATTTTTTCCACATATTTTATAATTTTTTTATAGTAAATTATAAGATATGATGAAAACAATGGTATCTTTAGAAAGTCCATTTAATGGCGAGAAAAACGGTATATAATATGTGTGGGTACAGTAAATGAGTAAGAGGAAAATTACAGCTAAACACAAACACAGCAAAAATGTAAAAATAGCCTTGGTCCCAAACGGACAGAAAATGGAAAAGTGCTGTGGTCATTAAGGGGTTAAATAACTCCAGGTGCGTGAGCAAAATGTTATTTATATGAAACACATGAACGCACGCCCTCTAGCTGTGAAAAACTGTCAAATGCATTCAGATAAGAGGCAGCCTTCAAGGGCTTAGAAATTAGCATATGAACCTACCTAGGTTTAGCTTTGAACTAAGAATACCAAGAGAACAAAGCAAATTTGACGATAAAAGTAACTTAGAGAGTTGTTTGAAGGGACACAAGTCAAAATTAAAAACTTTCATGATTCAGATAAAGCAGGCAATTTTAAATAACTTTCCAATGTAATTCAATTAACAAAATGTGCACATAATATTTATACTTTTTGTGTTACCCGCTCCTACTGAGCATGTGCAAGAACTCACAGAATATACGTATATGCATTTGTGATTGGCTCATGGCTGTCACATGATACGGGGGGGAGTGGAAATGGACATAACTGAAATTTGTCTGAAGAAAAAAAAAATCTACTACTAATTTGAAGTACAGACTAAGTGCTATTGCATTGTCTTGTTCTCATGCATTTGTTGATTATGCAAATCTACTGTTCCTTTAAAATTACATGCCCTTTATTTTGTGTGTTGTGTTGATGTTTTTTTTTTTTTTTTTAAATACCCCAAAAGTGTATTTTGGTTAAATGAGTAAAATGCTTTATTTATATATGTACATGACTTACAGGGCTTTTATCTTCTTTATTTGTAGGATAGTCAAATAAGGATCTGTTTGACTTACATTGTATTTTGTATTAGAGTCCAAGAAGGACCAAATTGATCTATATTGTTTTCATACATTGCTACGGTTGTGTCTTTATTTACCGGTCTTGATTTATTTAAGACACACTGCGAGGTGCATTGACAATGTAAGTTGTTTAATGTGTTTACACTGTTGGATTAAAAATAAATAATAATAAAAATAAATATAAAAAATGAGACGCCCTACCTGAATCATGAAAGTTAATTTTAGACTTTACTATCCCTTTAAGGGGCACAGTTAGGAAGTTTACATAAAAGGAATTTAGCGGAAATACCAGCTGACAATACGAAATCTTCAGGATTCATTGTTCTTTATATTCAATCAGACATCTATTTAGAGTAAAGGTTTTAAAAAAAGGGAACAGTTTAATGTACAGATGTTTATAGTAGTTAGCAGAAATAGGATTTATGTGCAAATGAATGATTTTACAGGAAGGCTTGGCTTTAATTTACATATAAACATGTCTATGTCAAGTGAAAGTAAAAGGGACATGAAACTAATTTTTTTCTTTCATGTATCAGATAGAGAATATCATTTTAGACAACTTTCGAATTTACTTCTATTATCAAAATTTGCTTCATTCTCTTGGTATCCTTTGTTGAAGTTGCAGCAATGCACAACTTTTGAGTTAGCTGATCACTTTGGGTGACCCAATGACAAGACGCTTAGATGTGCAGCCATCTATCACCAGTTAGCGCCCATTAGTGCATTGCCGCTCCTGCGCCTACCTAGATATGCATTTCAATAAAGGATATCAGGAGAACAAAGAAAGTTAGATAATAGAACTAAACTGGAAAATTGTTTAAAATTACTTGTTCTTTCTAAATCATTAAAATTTAATTTTGACTTTACTGTCCCTTTAAGTCAATACAGGCCAATTTCAAATAGCATATTTATTATTTTTAACATATTGGTATATTTTTTAATATATCTTTGAATATATACTTTTTTCTTAATTTTTGCAAAAATAATCTTGAATCAGTATTTCGTCTCAGTTTGGTTCAATTTGTTCTGGAACCTGTGAGCTTCACTTTAAAAAAAAAAAAAAAAAAAAAAATCAGGTAAATAGCACCAGAAGCAAGATGGCAAGAATTTTTCATTTAAAGGGACACTGAACCCAATTTTTTTCTTTCGCGATTCAGATAGAGCATGCAATTTTAAGCAACTTTCTAATTTACTCCTATTATCAAAATTTTATTCATTCTCTTGTTATCTTTATTTGAAAAAGAAGGCATCTAAGCTTTTTATTTGGTTCAGAATTCTGGACAGCACTATTTTTATTGGTGGATTAATTTATCCACCAATCAGCAAGGACAACCTAGGTTCTTCACCAAAAATGGGCCGGCATCTAAACTTACATTCTTGCATTTCAAATAAAGATACCAAGAGAATGAAGAAAATTTGATAATAGGAGTAAATTAGAAAGATGCTTAAAATTTCATGCTCTATCTGAATCCGGAAAGAAAAAATTTGGGTTCAGTGTCCCTTTAAATAAATGAAAGGGGCAGTAAATTCAAAATTAAACTTGCAGGATTCAGTTAGAGCCTGCAATTTTAAACAATTTTCCAATTTGCTTCCATTAACTAATTTGATTTGTTCTTTTGGTACCCTTTGTTGAAAAGCATACCTAGATAGGCTCAGGAGCTGAAAGGCACTACTGTGGGCTAGCTGCTCATTGGTGGCTGCACATATATGCCTTTTGTCATTGGTTCACCCAATGTGTTCAGCTAACTCCCAGTACTGCACTGCTGCTCCAACAAATTATACCAAAAGAATGAAACAGCTTTGATATTAGAAGTGCTTTTGAAAATTGCTTAAAGGGACATGAAACCCACATTTTTTCATTCATGATTCAGATAGAGGATACAATTTTAATCAACTTTCTAATTTACTTCTATTATCTAATTTGTTTCATTCTCTTGGTATCATTTGTTGAAGGAGCAGCAATGCACTAATGGCTTCTAAATGAACACATGGGTGATCCAATCACAATCGGTATATATATGCAGCCACAACCTAGGTTCTCTGCTGCTTCTGAGCTTGCCTAGATAAACCTTTCAGCAAAAGGATAACAAAAGAAGGAAGCAAATTAACTAATAGATGTAAATTGGAAAGTTGTTTAAAATTGTATGCTCTATCTGAATCATGAAATAAATTTTTTGGGTTTCATGTCCCTTTAAATATGTATGCTCTATCTGAATCATGAAAGAAAAAAAAATTGGGTTTAATGAAAATTACGTAGCACTGAATTGTACTTATTTTCTATAAAGAAGTTACTATGTATATCTCTGAATTCTTCTAAGTTCACCAAGGTCCCTCAAAGAATTTTAGAAAGACACATTTTAGCTTAAAGGGTCACTAAACCCAAAAACATTTATTTCATGATTCAGATAGAGAATAGAAATTTAAACAACATTACAATTTACTTCTATTATTTATTTTGCTTCATTTTTTAGATATCCTTAGTTGAAGAAAAAGCAATGCACATGGTAAGCCAATCACACCAGGCTTCTATGTGCAGCAACCAATCAGCAGCTACTGAGCATATCTAGATATGCTATTCAGCAAAGAATATCGAGAGAATAAAACAAATTAGATAATAGAAGTAAATTAGAAAGATGTTTAAAATTGCATTCTCTTTCTAAATCATGAAATAAAAAATGTGGGTTTCATGTCCCTTTAAGATACATCTATCTGGCTATGCAGGTTCTGGGTGTGAAGGAGAGGCAGATACATTGCAATAGAATGGTCATCGGTCCCAGAGTAAGAGAAAAAGTGAGAGGAGAGATAGAAGAGAGGAGAAAGAGAGGAGAAAGAGAGGAGAAAGAGAGGAGAAAGAGAGGAGAAAGAGAGGAGAAAGAGAGGAGAAAGAGAGGAGAAAGAGAGGAGAAAGAGAGGAGAAAGAGAGGAGAAAGAGAGGAAAGAGGAGAGAAAGAGAGGAGAAAGAGAGGAGAAAGAGAGGAGAAAGAGAGGAGAAAGAGAGGAGAAAGAGAGGAGAAAGAGAGGAGAAAGAGAGGAGAAAGAGAAGAGAGAGGAGAAAGAGAAGAGAGAGAAGAGAGAGGAGAGAGAGAAGAGAGAGGAGAGAGAAGAGAGAAGAGAGAAGAGAGAGAAGAGAGAAGAGAGAGGAGAGAGAAGAGAGAGGAGAGAGAAGAGAGAGGAGAGAGAGAGAGAAGAGAGAAGAGAGAGAAGAGAGAGAAGAGAGAAGAGTGAGAAGAGAGAAGAGAGAGGAGAGAGAAGAGAGAGGAGAGAGAGAGGAGAAAGAGAGGAGAAAGAGGAGAAAGAGAGGAGAAAGAGAGGAGAAAGAGAGGAGAAAGAGAGGAGAAAGAGAGGAGAAAGAGAGGAGAAAGAGAGGAGAAAGAGAAGAGAGAGGAGAGAGAGGAGAGAGAAGAGAGAGAAGAGAGAGAAGAGAGAGGAGAGAGAGAAGAGAGAGGAGAGAGGAGAGAGAAGAGAGAAGAGAGAGAAGAGAGAAGAGAGAGGAGAGAGAAGAGAGAGAAGAGAGAGAAGAGAGAAGAGTGAGAAGAGAGAAGAGAGAGGAGAGAGAGAGAAGAGAGAGAAGAGAGAGAAGAGAGAGGAGAGAGGAGAGAGAAGAGAGAAGAGAGAGAAGAGAGAGGAGAGAGGAGAGAGGAGAGAGAAGAGAGAAGAGAGAAGAGAGAAGAGAGAGAAGAGAGAAGAGAGAAGAGAGAGAAGAGAGAAGAGAGAGGAGAGAGAAGAGAGAGGAGAGAGAAGAGAGAGGAGAGAGAAGAGAGAAGAGAGAGAGAGGAGAGAGAGAGAGGAGAGAGAGGAGAGAGAGGGGAGAGAGAGGAGAGAGAAGAGAGAGAAGAGAGAGAGGAGAGAGAAGAGAGAGAAGAGAGAGGAGAGAGAAGAGAGAAGAGAGAAGAGAGAGAAGAGAGAAGAGAGAGGAGAGAGAAGAGAGAAGAGAGAGGAGAGAGAAGAGAGAAGAGAGAGGAGAGAGAGAGAGAAGAGAGAAGAGAGAGGAGAGAGAGAGAAGAGAGAAGAGAGAGAAGAGAGAGAAGAGAGAAGAGTGAGAAGAGAGAAGAGTGAGAAGAGAGAAGAGAGAGGAGAGAGAGAGAAGAGAGAGAGAGGAGAGAGAGGAGAGAGAGGGGAGAGAGAGGAGAGAGAGGAGAGAGAGGAGAGAGAGGAGAGAGAGGAGAGAGAGGAGAGAGAAGAGAGAGAAGAGAGAGAGGAGAGAGAGGAGAGAGAGGAGAGAGAAGAGAGAGAAGAGAGAGAAGAGAGAGAAGAGAGAGAAGAGAGAGAAGAGAGAGGAGAGAGAAGAGAGAGAAGAGAGAGGAGAGAGAAGAGAGAAGAGAGAAGAGAGAGAAGAGAGAAGAGAGAAGAGAGAGGAGAGAGAAGAGAGAAGAGAGAGGAGAGAGAAGAGAGAGGAGAGAGAGAGGAGAGAGAGGAGAGAGGAGAGAGGAGAGAGAGGAGAGAGAGGAGAGAGAGGAGAGAGGAGAGAGAGGAGAGAGAGGAGAGAGAGGAGAAAGAGGAGAGAGAGGAGAAAGAGGAGAGAGAGGAGATAGAGATATAAGAGTAAAAACAAACCTACAATTTTGTGTGATCTGCTGGTTACCAGTGACCTCCAAACTACCTCTGTGCTAAAAATCTTTACTGTTCACTACAGGAAAAAACAACTAATCCACAAATCTGTCTATTAAAAGAAACAGAGCTTAAAGGGATATGAAACCCTCCAAAAATTTATTTTGTGATTCAGACAGAGCACACCATTTACATCCCCCCCCCCGACTTACTTCTGTTATCAAATTTGCATCGTTCCCATGATATTCAGTGTTGAAGAGATACCTAGGTAGGCACCTGGATCACTACATGGCAGGAATTAGTGCTGCCATCTAGTGCTCTTGCAAATGGATATCATTCTGGCAAAACTGCTGCCATATAGTGTTCCTAAGCATAGGTCCCTGCTTTTCAACAAAAGATACCAAAGGAACGAAGAGAAGTTTAGTAGTATAAAATTGCACGCTCTCTCTGAATCATGCAAGAAAAATAATGATTTCAAACCCCTTTAAATGCCAAAATAACCAGGGAGCTGTAGGTGATAAATTTGAAGAATAAAGTAGAGAACACATCAAAATTAGCGTTCTACTTATTATTGCAAAGGGAGTATAAGCTGACACTATATATTGTAAAGACCCTAAATAGAGACAGATTCTGTACCTATACACAGTAAGTACACACTTAACGAAAAGGGGCAGTAAAACCAAAATTAAACTTTTGTGATTCAGATAGAACAACTTCCCAGTTTACTTCTATTATGTTTTATTATTCTACTAGTCAATATGCCTGCCCAGAGGGCAGTCTAATTATTTTTTAAACTACAGATGTAGAAACAACCTATTTTGTAACACTTCTTTTATATAAATATTTAAGCTACAAGTGTAGCAATACTATAATTATAATGGACTACTATCTTAAATATATTATTAACCCCTAAACCGCAAAACCCGCACATTGCAATACACCTAATTACCCTATTAACCCCTTAACCGCAAAATCCCTACATCGCAATAAACCTATATAACTTATTAACCCTTTAAACCGCCAAAACCCACAACGCAAATAACTATTTAAGTAACTAAGTACACTAACCTAATACCCCATTAAATAAACCCAAATTACCTAAACTAATACATTCTAAAGTTACAAAAAAAAAATCAAAATGACCAAATTTAACAAAATTAAACCTAATCCCTATGAAAATAAAAAAAAAGACCCCCCAAAATAAAAACACCCCTACTCTAAGAATAAACTACTAGTAGCCCTTAAAAGGGCTTTTTGCAGGGCATTGCCCCAAGATAATCAGCTCTTTTAAAAAACAAAACAAAAAAAAAACAAAGTCCCACCTAACATTAAACCCCCCCACCCCCCAAAATAAAAGAACCTAACACTAAAAAACCTAAACTACCCATTGGCCTGAAAAGGCAATTTGTTTGAACATTGCCCTCAAAAGGGCATTTAGCTCTTTTACTGCCCATCCCTAATCTAAATAAAACAAACCCTCCCCAAAAAAAAACTTAAAAAATACTAAAGCTAACCCCCTGGTTGGTACTCACGGTTCCTGAAGTCCGGCAGAGAAGGTCCTGTTCCAGGCAGTGAAGTCTTCTTCCAAGCGCAACCTCTTCTTCTTCCAGGAACATCCTGCGCGGAGCGGTGCTGAAGACTGAAGACCGCGGAGCTGAAGACCGGCGACCCTGGAACTGCAGACCGGCGACCGGGGAGCCATGGAGGATCCTCTTTGTACGATCTCCGCCGTACACTGAATAGCGAATTCAAGGTACGCAATTAAAGATGGCGTCCCTTGAATTCCTATTAGCTGATGGAATGTTGGCAGCCAATAGGATTCTTTCACCACCCTGCCATTTTCGGAATTCACCTGGATATACAAATATCAATACATTTGTACATATATATATATATATATATATATACACACACACACATATACACACACACACACACATACATATACATATTTAGACATGTATGTATGTATGGTGCCCTCCACTAATATTGGCACCCTTGGTAAATATGAGTAAAGAAGGCTGTGAAAAATTCTTTATTGTTTACCCTTTCAATCTTTTGTTCAAAGATGCTCTGTTCTCATGGATATCAAACAATTGCAAAAACAACACAGGTTTATAATATATATATATATATATATATATATATATATATATATATATATATATATATGTTTGTTAAATGTATGTGTGGCACAATTATTGGCACCCTTTTAGTCAATAATTTGTGCTACTTCCCTTTGCCAAGATAACAGCTCTGAGTCTTCTCCTATAATGCCTGATGAGATTGGAGAATACATGAAAAGGGATCTGAGACTATTCTTCCATACAGAATCTTTCCAGATCCTTCAAATTTTGAGGTCAATGCTGGTGGACTCTCCTCTTCAGTTCATTCACATGTTTCCTATAGTGTTCATGCCAGGGGACTGGAATGGCCATGGCAGAACCTCGATTTTGTTGTCAGTTAACCATTTTTCTGTTGATTTTGATGTATATTTGGATCATTGTCCTGCTGGAAGATCCAACCTTGACCCATTTTAAGCTTTCTGGAAGAGGCAGTCAAGTGTTCATTTAATATCTGTTGATATTTGATAAAGTCCATGATGCCATGTATCCTCACAAAATGTCCAGGTCCTCTGTCAGAAAAACAGCCGCAAAACATTAAAGAGCCACCACCATATTTAACCGTGGGCATGAGGTACTTTTCCATATGGCTACCTCTATGTGTGCGTCAAACCCACCTCTGGTGCTTATTGCTAAAAAGCTCTATTTTGGTTTCATCTGATCACAGAACCTGATCCCATTTGAAGTTCCAGTAGTGTCTGCCAAACTGAAGATTCTTGAGTTTTGGATGAAAGTAGAGGCTTTTTTCTTGAAACCCTTCTAAACAACTTGTAGTGATGTAGGCGATGTCGGATTGTAGTTTTGGCGACTTTCTGGCCCCAAGACACAACTAACTTTTGCAAAACTCCAGCTGTAATCCTTGGAGATATTTTGGCCACTCGAACCATCCTCTTCACAGTGCGTTTTGACAATATAGACACACGTCCTCTTCCAGGTTGATTCTTAACATTTCCAGTTGACAGGAACTTCTTAATTATTGCCCTGATGGTGGAAATGGGCATTTTCAAGGCTTTTTCTATTTTCTTATAGCCACTTTCAATTTTGTAAAGCTCAACAACCTTTTTCCGTACATCACAGCTATATTCCTTTGTCTTACCCATTATGAATGACTAAGGGAATTTGGCCTATGTGTTACCTCATATTTATACCGCTGTGAAACAGGAAGTCATGGTTGAACAATTTCCTGTTCCTAGTCAACAAGTGTACTAAAAATTTAAAATATGGGAATATACTTCAAATATATTTTTGTCATATGAACTCATAGGGGTGCCAATAATTGTGTGAGACGTATTTAGAATTTTTTTATTTTTTTTGTTGGATAAACCTGTGTTGTATTTGCAATTGTTTGCTATACATGCACACACACACACACACACACACACACACAAATATACACAGTATCCCAAAAAAGTGAGTACACCCCTCATATTTTTGTGAACATTTTATTATATCTTTTCATGTGACAACACTGAAGAAATCACACTTTGCCACAATGTAAAGTAGTGAGTGTACAGCCTGTATAACAGTGTACATTTGCTGTCCCCTCAAAATAACTCAACACACAGCCATTCATGTCTAAACCGTTGGCAACAAAAGTGAGTACACCCCTAAGTAGAAATGTCCAAATTGGGCCCAAAGTGTCAATATTTTGTGTGGCCACCATTATTTTCCAGAACTGCCTTAACCCTCCTTGGGCACAGATTTCACCAGAGCTTCACAGATTGCCAGTGGAGTCCTCTTCCACTCCTCCATGACGACATCACAGAGCTGGTGGATGTTAGAGACCTTGCGCTTCCCCACCTTCTGTTTGAGGATGCCCCACAGATGCTCAATAGGGTTTAGGCCTGGAGACATGCTTGGCCAGTCCATCACCTTTACCCTCAGGTTCTTTAGCAAGGCAGTGGTCGTCTTGAAGGTGTGTTTGGGGTAGTTATGTTGGAATACTGCCCTGCGGCCCAGTCTCCGAAGGGAGGGGGATCATGCTTTGCTTCAGTATGTCACAGTACATGTTAGCATTCATTGTTATTTCAATGAACTGTAGCTCCCCAGTGCCGGCAGCACTCATGCAGGCCCAGACCATGACACTCCCACCACCATGCTTGACTGTAGGCAAGACACACTTGTCTTTGTACTCCTCACCTGGTTGCCGCTACACACGTTTGACAATATATGAACCAAATAAGTTTGTTTTGGTCTCATCGAACCACAGGACATGATTACAGTAATCTTGCTTGTCTTCAGCAAACTGTTTGCGGCTTTCTTGTGCATCATCTTTAGAAGAGACCTCCTTCTGGGATGACAGCCATGCAGATCAATTCGATGCAGTGTATGGTCATTGGTCTGTGCACTGACAGGCTGACCCCCCACCCCTGGCAGCACTCATACATCTATTTTCCAAAGACAACCTCTGGATATGACGCTGAGCACTCAACTTCTTTGGTCGACCATGGCGGGGCCTGTTCTGAGTGGAACCTGTCCTGTGAAAAGTTGTATGGTTTTGCCCACCGTGCTGCTGCTTAGTTTCAGGGTCTTGGCAATCTTCTTATAGCCTAGGCCATCTTTATGTAGAGCAACAATTCTTTTTTTCAGATCCTCAGAGAGAGTTCTTTGCCATGAGGTGCCATGTTGAACTTCCAGTGACCAGTATGAGAGAGCAATAACACCAAACTTAACACACCTGCTCCCCATTCACACCTGAGAACTTGTAACACTAACAAGGGAAAATGGCTAATTGAGTTGAGTTATTTTGAGGGGGCAGCACATTTTCACTGTTATACAGGCTGTAGACTCACTTTACATTGTAGCAAAGTGTCATTTCTTCAGTGTTTTCACATGAAAAGATATAATAAAATATTTACAAATATATATATATATACATATATATTTTTATTATTTATTTATTTACTTACTTACAGGGAACACACAGTTTCCCGTAGACCGCAATGTAAAGGCACTTTTCCGTTCTGATTAATTTTCAGAGCGCTAATTGCTACTGCAAGCTCACAGTAGCAAGAACCAGCCACTTCTAATGGCTGGTTATTTATCACACTCCCGTAAACGGGCGAATTTGCCTGTTTATGAGCGCACGATAAATTAGCGCTCCACTTGTAATCTAGACCTAAATAAGGTTTTATAAGCATAGTACTAAAATCTAACTTTCACTGCATTCTATTGCTGATGTGTTTGCTCATGTGCAGCAACACTCCTTTAGTTAGCTGCATTGAAAACTCGGTTCCAAAATGGTGGCACCCATAATTAGAGAGAGGTACATGAAATATATTAAGTTTTTAATGTCCCTTTAAAGTTTAAACTTAAATAAAGTTAAAGCTGTAGATAATACAAGCCAGCAGCAGCACGTTAATATTTATTTATTTTTGATGAGTTTAGGACAGGCCAAGTACAGAAGTTAAGCTTACATACCTACTGGCTGGCAACGGCATCAACCAGCTGACAATAAAAAGTTTTAATGCCTATCTGCCTTAATAGAGCAACATTTTTAACCATACAAATGAATCAGGTACATTTTTCTTGCATTTATTTGTTCAGTCTTTTTGTTAAAAGGGATACTAAACCCAGATTTTTTCTTTAAATGATTCAGATAGAGCATGCAATTTTAAGCAACTTTATCATTTACTCCTATTATCAATTTGTTCTCTTGCTATCTTTATTTAAAAAGCAGGAATAAAAAGCTTAGGAGCTGGACCATTTTTGGTTCAGAACCTGGGTTACGCTTTCTTATTGGTGGCTAAATGTAAAAAGTTGCTTAAAATCGCATGCTCTATTTGAATCATTAAAGAAAAGATTTGGGTTTAGTATCCCTTTAAAGACAATTTTCAAGTTTTTTTTACATCTTTCCCAAAATGAATGCACTTGTGTAATTCCCAAACAGTATACTCATGTAGCACTAGAAAAGTAACTAAAAAATACACTACATAAAATACCTATTCAAATGGTGCTTAAAAAGGGACAACAAAGTCACTTTTTTATTATACATAGGGTGACCAAATTGCTGCTTTAAAAGGGGACACACATGAAAAATATGTATGCCAGGGCTGTTTAAAGAAATGTTTTGTATAAGAACCCTGACATATGTATTTGTCATATGTGTCCCTTTTTAAAGCGGAAATATGGTCACCCTAATTATACATCTATAGCATTGTAATGCAAAAAATCTGTATACAAAAAACAACAACTTTATCACTGATATTTTGCTTGCACAGTTTACAAGGTTTTGACATTCAAGAGCAGTTTGGTGATACACCCCTTGAAAAGCTTGACAGAATCTAAGTTCCTTGGTCTCAGTCTCTCTGCCCAATTAGTGACAGATGTAACTGATCTAATTCTCTACACCACTGGTTTTCAAACCTGTCCTCAGATCTCCCTAACAGGCCACATTTTGAGGATATCTGAACTGGAGCACAGGTGAAATAATCAGCTGATTAGTAAACAGGGTTATTTTGCCTGCTCTCATCCAAGGTAATCCTGAAAACCTGGCCTGTTACGGAGATCTGGGGACAGGTTTGAAAACCAGTGGTCTAAACTAAGTAATCACAGTAAAGAATGTTGCAAGGTCAGCATGTCACCATACTCGAGAATGAGGGAGATCAGTATCTCTAGATGGAGTTGAACAACCATATATTTAGAGATATTTTACAACTTAAATGAAAGTCAAAATTAAACGTTCACGATTCAGACAGAAAGTGCAATGTTAAACAAGTTTCAAAATGTATTTCTATTATTTAATATGCTTCATTCTCTTGGTATCCTTTGTTTAAAAGCATACCTTCATAGACTCAGGAGCAGCAGTGCACTACTGGTAGCTGGCTACCGATTGGCGACTGCACATATATTCCCCTTGCTATTGGTCACCCAATTTGTTCAGCTAGCTCCCAGTAGTGCAATTTTAAGCTCCTTCAGCAAAAGATACCAAGAGAATGAAGCAAATTTGACAATGGAATTAAATTGGAAAGTTGTTAAAAATAATATAATTTTTTTTTGTAATGAAAAGGTTTAATGGAAGCTGTTTAAATTGAAAGTAGCAGAAAATATGTTTCAAACTGCAATTTAAAGGGACATGAAATGCAACATTTCTAATTAACATGTATTATCATTCTTCTTCATATCTTTTGTTGAAAAGCAAGGACCTATGCTTAGAAACCGGACCAGTTTTGGAGCTCTATATGGCAGCAGTTTTGGAAGACTGTTATCCATTTGCAAGAGCCCTAGATGACAGCGCTATTTCCTGTCATATAGTGATCCAGATTCCTACCTAGGTATCTCCTCAACACAGAATATTATTGTAACAAAGCAAATTTGATGATAGAAGAAAATTGGAAACTTTTTAAAAATGTGTTATGGTCTGTCTGAATCACAAAATAATTAATTGTTTGGGGTTTCATATCCCTTTAAGTGCAAGTCACATAATTGTATTGGTGGCTAGACTCAAGGTTCACAAGTGTAACAAGAAAAAGTAAGTTTATTCAGTATAAGAACAACTTAAAGAAGGATCTCATAAAAAGTCAATTATGCAACACAGGTTTTTTAAAGTTCTCAGTAATAAAGAACATATTATCATAATTTATGTGGAAAATCTAGTTTGACAACTTCAATAATATCATTTTATATATTAAATGCAATGT
This sequence comes from Bombina bombina, assembly GCF_027579735.1. NCBI lineage: Eukaryota > Metazoa > Chordata > Amphibia > Anura > Bombinatoridae > Bombina > Bombina bombina. The sequence goes on along the minus strand of NC_069509.1, from coordinate 134,941,221 downwards.
CATAGCAAATGTAATTAGTCCCAACCTATGTAACATAAGTAATAATGTAATTATATAATTCTTTAGAAGGGAGGAGGTTTGGATTTGTCTCACTTACCAGCCATGGAAAAAAAAGAAAGTTCTTAGTTGGAAGAAAAAGTTAGGTATTCACTCTTACATACTTTACCATAAATAAAAAGTTTTGTCACAGTATTAGAGAAATATTTGAATGCTTCTGTCAATAGTAAACAAAATTAATTAGGGATAGAGATTATATATATATATATATATATATATATATATATATATATATACACACACATACATACATACATACACAACATATATATTTATAAATAAAATAAGACATATATAAATATATATATATATATATATATATATATATATATATATATATACACACACACAACATATATATTTATAAATAAAATAAGACATATATATATATATATATATATATATATATATATACACACACACATACAACATATATATTTATAAATAAAATAAGACACACACACACATATATATATATATATATATATATATATATACATACATATACACACACAACATATATATTTATAAATAAAATAAGACATATAGATATATATATATATACATACACATATATAAAGAAAAAGGATTTTCCTTTACAATGTAATTCTATGGCAGTAGTTGCATTGTTTGAATACACTGACCTGAAGACACAGCTAAATTTAAGTAAAGAGTGCCAGTCTTTGGCAGATGAAAATAATATATGGTCTACAGATCAAAGCACTTAGGGTCAAAAAAAAAAAAAGGGGGGGGGGAGCAGAAACCACACACATGAGATACTTATAACACATATATAGTACAAAAAATATGTATGACATGCTATGGCTACACACATATCATAGGAAAAATATTACATTACACATATCCTACAAGGAATATATCACACACATCTCAGATAACATATAGATTTATACTTTGGTAAACACATAAAAATACAGGGAATGTATGTTGCATATAACCCAAAGACGTCATGTACACATTATTTGTTATAATTCAGCACACAGCAAATTAAAGGGGGTTTGTCACATACAAGCCTTTCAATAACATAGACATAGACACAGACTAAATATATATATATATATATATATATATATATATATATATATATATATATATATATAGTGTTAGTAAGAGGGCACAATATCACACAAAACATATAGAGGGTTACTAGATTATAACATAATCAAAAAATTACTGAGAGCATATAAACAACATATATACAGAGATCATAGAGACTAATTGCCTATATATAGTTACTGGGATCAGAAGACAAGCAGAGACATTTATACTAACATCATAGGAACAATTATACAAATATATGGAGATCAAGAGAACAATTACACAAATAGGGTAATATAAGCTGAAAGATAAAAATGCACAGATCATAGGAACAGAACAAATCCATAAATATATCAAGGGAACATACATGTAGAATACATCATACATGCAGAGAACATAGAAGCATATGTTGTGATACACAGAAAAGTCATCAGACACAAATTATACAAATATGTCACACACAGATCACACATTCAGATGACACAGAGTAGAGCCCAGATCAATATAAACATTACAGCACACACAGGTTAGTGTAAAATCCCCACTCCCTAACAAGAGGAGAGAGTTGTGGGGTCAGTACTTACTGTTTGTTAGGGGCTCAGTGTGAGTATGTCAGTGCCAGCTGGGTACCCAGTAACAGCTATAGGGCTTCAGGTGCACTAAATCTCCGGCTCACAGAGCTTGTAGCTACAGACAGGTGCAGGATGCCGAGTCCCGCCCACCTCTGCCTGTGTGCTGTGGCTGCAGGTGCTTCTCACTACTCCTGTGGCTCCCTCTATTCTTCTTCCTTCACTCTTCATTGTTTTACAGTTCTGGCTTTATCTCTCTCTCGCTGGCATTTTTTCTTTTATGGAGGCAGCACATCATTTTGTTGCTAAATCCATTTTTAATTCAGTTGTGTGTGTATATATATATATATATATATATATATATATGTGTGTATATATATATATATATATATATGTATGTGTGTGTGTGTGTATATATATATATGTGTGTATATATATATATATATATATATATGTGTGTGTGTGTATATATATATATATGTGTGTGTGTATATATATATATATATATATGTGTGTATATATATATATATATATATATATGTGTGTGTATATATATATATATATATATATATATATATATATATATATATATGTGTGTGTGTGTGTGTGTATATATATATATTATATTTGTGTATCTATCATCCATTTATATAGCTATTTCTATCTATAACATTAATGTAATACATCAATTCTTTGCAGTGTCAATTTATTCTTGTGTTTATCATTTTTTATTTGTGGAGAACGTTTACCAAGAACTAAAAACTATGGTTTGGGGTAAAAAAAAGGCTTACATGAAATAAAGCATATTGCTATTTTTTATTTGAAATACCTCACTGCAATCTTTAAACCAGACTGCAATCTCTTATGAGTGTTTTGAAGACTTCAATTTAATTTAGAATTCCTTAGGGAAAGCAATTGCTGCTATTTGCTGATACTTAAAGAGACATTCCAGTCAAAATTTAAATACATCTTTAAATAGAAACACATTTGCAATATACATGTATTGGCAAAAAATGCTATAGTAAAAGTTATCATTATGTTTTAGGGACGGGTTAACATTTTTCTCTGCAGGTGCACTTGAATCATAGCTAGATATTCTCAGTGCCTCAGCATTTTAAATAATGCAGCTGCTCAGAGCACAAGTGGAGCTTGTAGCATGTTAACAATTAACACATTTAGTCATTACTAGATGGTACAATCACCTTAGTCTCTCTGAGCAAGTGGTGTGTATAAAATGCTGGTGCACGGTGCATACTTACATACACCTTTTAAACAGCTATAGATTGTATTAGAAGCATTTCTGTTAATACATCTATATTACAAAAATGCTTCTATTCAAAACTGAAATGCATCCATGTGAATTCTAATTTTGGCTGGAATGTCCCTTTAACAGAAGTTTGCCTGTAGGTTTATCCCTGAGGGCTGGTTAATACAGGTCCATTTATGTATATGAACTTTTTTTATCGGACAAACAGGTTTGCAAATGTAAACCCTTCTAGCAGTTTCTACAGAATTATATAATGGTTTCTGACTTACTTGACATGAGAATAATCATTATTTGTTTTGCTTTAACGAAACGTCTGTTTATTTTTAATTATAATTATTATAAAGGTATCAATTAATTTTGCAGTTATGTAGAGGCTGTCCAAAATATACTCACATGCATTTATACCATAACATTTTATAATGCAGGTTGCATTGCAATGGGTTGCAATTCTCCCTGGTATCCAAAGGGTTAATGATTTGAGAACTGGGTAATACAACCTGTGTTACAAGATTATTTACATAAAGGAAGTGAACACTAGAGGGAGTATTGCACTAAAAACTCAGGGTTGGATACTCTGCTAGGAATTTGAGTTTCTTATCATTTACATCTAATTAAAGGGACACTGAACCCAAAGTTTCTTTCTTTCATGATTCAGATAGAGCGTGCAATTTTAAGCAACTTTCTAATTTACTCCTATTATACATTTTTCTTCGTTCGTTTGCTATCTTTATTTGAAAAAGAAGGCATCTAAGCTAAGGAGCCAGCCATTGTTGGTTCAGACACTGGACAGCACTTGATTATTGGTGTTTAAATTTATCCACCAATCAGCAAGAACAACCCAGGTTGTTCACCAAAAATGGGCTGGCATCTAAATTTACATTCTTGCTTTTAAAATAAAGATACCAAGAGAATTAAGAAAATTTGATAATAGGAATAAATTAGAAAGTTGCTTAAAATTGCATGCTCTATGTGAATCACGAAATAAAAAAATTGAGTTCAGTGTTCCTTTAATTCATGATCCATGAGGGAAAAAAAACAGACTACTTTTCATTTAAGGCGAAATGTAGATGTGTGTCAGTGTAATAATATAACATTTACATATTAATTAAAAGTCAACTTGCTCAAGGGTAAATTAAGATACATCCAACTGACTGAAACTGTAGTTTCATCATGAATAAGGGAATGTATTTATAGATTAGATTGGGACAGTTTACGAGTGGAGTGGAAGTTTGTGCTCGCGTTGAATGTTAAAACCGCTAGAAGTAATATTTGTGCTCCTAATTCAAACTGAAAGTAAAAAGATTGCACTCTTGCGTTTGCTAAGCCGCAGTAACTTTGAGAAGTCGCAAACGCAAAATCGCATTCCCTCATAGACTTCAATGGAGCCGAAAAAGTTTATTTAAAAGCACAAAAAGATAATATTGCATCATTCATAATCCAATGTTCTCAACATAGCAGAAAATGTTCTTTTTATTCTTAAAGAGATATTTAAATATATATCTGATGGAGTTTTGCACAAATATATTTTTATAACTATATATATATACTGTATATATATATATATATATATATATATATATATATATATATATGAATGATTATATATAGGTATAGATATATAAAGATATATATATATAGGAATATATATTAAAAATACATAGAACATAATATTCTGTTATGTGCAGAAGATTGGAATGTGAAATATTTACATTAACCACACAGTATAACACTTTATTAAATAGGAATATTACATAAATATGATCTTTCAGGTTTTCATTTACTTGACTTCAAAGGGCTCCAATGCATTTGTATAGATGTGTGTACAGATGTATTTATGTGTATATATGTATATGTCTGTAAATATATATACACATATAAATACATCTGTACACACATATACACACACATATATATATATATATATATATATATATATTTACACACACATATAAATACATCTGTACACACATATAAACATATATATATATATATATATACACACACACATATAAATACATCTGTACACGCATATAAACATATATATACACACATATAAATACATCTGTACACACATATAAACATATATATACACACATATAAATACATCTGTACACACATGTAAACATATATATATATATACACACATATAAATACATCTGTACACACATATAAACATATATATATATATATACACACATATAAATACATCTGTACACACATGTAAACATATATATATATATATATATATATATATATATATATACACACACAGATATAAATACATCTGTACACACATATAAACATATATATATATACACACACATATAAATACATCTGTACACACATATAAACACATATATATATATATATAAATATATATATACACACACATAAATACATCTGTACACACATATAAACATACATATATATATACACACACATATAAATACATCTGTACACACATATAAACATATATTTATCTGCCTATCATCTATCTATCTATCTATCTATCTATCTATCATTTATCTATCTATCTATCATCATCTATCTATATCTATCTATCTATCTATCTATCTATCTATCTATCATCTATCTATCATTTATCTATCTATCTATCATCATCTATTTATCTATCTATCTATCTATCTATCTATCATCTATCTATCTAGACCTATAAAGGGTTTAAACACATAGACAGTGTTTATATTTGTGGTGCTAATAGTTTCCAGCCAGCCAAATGAATGCTAAAGAAAGTTAAAGGACCACCTAATACAGTAAAATTGAATAATTAACAAATACACAATAAAAAGACAATGCAATAGCACTAAGTTTGAATTTAAAATGAGCAGTAAAATATTTTTGTTAAATTTCAAAGTTAATCCAATTTCCTCTCCCCCTGTATAATGTGACAGTCATTAGCCAATCACAAAATGCATATAAATATATACTGAGCACCTTTGTACAGCCTCAGTAGGAGCCTCAGAAAGTGTGCATATAAAAAGTGTGCACGTTTTGATAATAGACGTATATAAGAAAGCTTTTATTTTAAAATTGCATACTTTATCTGAATTATGCATTTTAATTTTGACTTTAGTGGCCCTTTAAAGGGATTTCCTAGCAGTTTACTATGCTGTCTGATTTTGGTTCTGCACTCGGTAAATATGGCAAAGTCTCCCATTGAAATAAAGGAGTGCTAGGAAATAATCATTTGCACACAATTTACATTAATCCAATGAACAACTCTTGGCTTGTCTTATGCTGTTAATGGACTCAACTGGTTGTTTCACTCTCCTAGGTATAAATTGGCAAAATGTCCTTTACAACTAATAGTACCAAATGTGAAACTGTTTTTTAAACATGTGAACAGACTTATTCAATAAAATTATATTACATGTTTTCCTGTAATGCAATAACACTTAGATTTTTTTTTACAGTTTCCTTTATTTCCTTATCACCTGTCTGATGTGATAGCTATCAGCCAATCACAGACTGATAAACATATATATACTTATTAGGAAGTGGTGCCCTAGAAAATGTGCACATTAAAATAATGTGCCCAGTCTGATAATGGAAGTGCACTACTGTGCAAAAGTACTAGGCAGGTGCGAAAAATTATGTTTCTATTTCAGTTAATGATTGTCTTTCAACCTACATATTAAATTGATGGTCATTAGCACCTGTTTGTTATAATTGTTTAAAGGGACATAAACCAAGTTGGGATAGAGTCAAATATAACAATATGTACTTGAATTACTTTACCTGCAAATTTATACTGCAGTGCCTCCCCATTAACCCTTTCTATTAAGTTTCCAAATTGTACAGCTCTAATTCCCCCACACATTTCCTTCTATGGCTGTATCTATATCTACCATTGTTTGGTAGAATACAGAAGTGAGTACTCATTATCTGCTGGAGCATGATAGGGGTGGTGGATCAGACTACTCCAGACACCATGGCTATGCAAGTAATTTTGCTTATTTTTGAAAATTATTTTAAAATATTTGCCAGCATTTTTTTTAACAATTTTTAATGCAAACTATTTTTTACTTAATTAGCCCTTTTAGGATATGCACAGATCTCGACATGTTTTATTGCACTTTAATCATGCACCTGACTAAATGCCTACAAAATCCCTGACTTTGCAAGTGTACCTAGAAGAATTTATGCGGTTTTAAAAGGACAGGAGGGATTGTACCAAATATTGATTTGAGTTAGATTTTGTTAATTGATAAAAAAAAAAAAACAATTTTTTTAGCATTCTTACTTTACAGCATTTTTTTACACCTGCTTTAACTTTTGCACATTAGTGTATATTGACATTTTGTTAAAATTGCATACTCAGTCTGAATCATAAAAGTTTACTGTCCCTTTAAATAAATGCCCTTTAGACAATGTGAGGCTTGCCTCTTTTTTTTTTTTTTTTTTTTTTTTTTAATTTTTTATTGAAGATTTCAAAAGTACAATAACAAACATCACTCAATTTCAGAGAATGAAAGACAAACAATTGCACAGTGCCATATTCAATAGTTACAAGATTATCCATCGCTCTTCTTAATGATAAATGTTTAAAGTTAATGTATATGGTTAGCAGTAGTCAATGGATGTTGTAAGATATACTACAGTTCCTATATGGGCAGTGCATTATCACATGCATAATTGTGAAACGGGGGGAAATAGAAAGAAGAGAAAAAGTTGAAGGGGAGGGAATACTGGGAGGGGGGTAGGGAAGAGAAAAAAATAAATAATTTAAGATAACAATATTAGTAACGCTGTACACACTAGGCCTTACTTGTATATCCTTGTTCCCCCTATCCAGGGGGAGTATTGAAGGAGTTATCTTAATCTTTTGGGGTGTTACCTATCGGGGACTTATGATTATCCCATGTCTCTGACAGCAGATAATATAGGTCCAGTTTGTTCGTTTTCATGAAGTGGTATCGTTCTAACACAATAAGGTCCGACACTCGTGCCCGCCAGTCATCTATAGTTGGGGGGGTTATTGATTTCCAGCCTTTTGGGATGAGCATTTTTGCTCCATTGATCATCAACAGGAGCAATGCCCTTAAGGCCTTATTTTGAAGTTTGGGAAGGCCCTGAAACATCAAAGTGCATATTTGGTGAGGCCGAGCAGTTTCTATTATGTCTGAGATTGCTGAGAACACTGCCTCCCAGTAAGGTTTTATTACTGGGCAGGTCCACCAGATGTAGTACATGGTTCCGTCCTGTTTGATGTTTGCCTCTTTATCTACAAAGAATATTAAAGTTTGTGTTCAACCAAATACTCACTTCTAGAGAGATTGTTTGCTGCAGCAACACTCTTTATGTAAATTCAAAAATATATTAAGATCTTGAGAACTTGGTATTAATGCACAGAAACACTTGTTACAATACGCTGGTAAAAAAATACATTTTATTGGGCTGAGAAAAACATATTAATTGCTTTTTAGCCTATCACTGTTACAGAATAGCTCACGGTTGCTCAGGTTACTTCATTGTTCCTCAGAAGCAACAATAGTGTGGCACCTACATAGATTATCATCATGCAATCAGCACCCCAATGAGGGTAAACACTCTGACTTCAAAAAACAGCCACTGCCAACTATGAACAAGCCCATTACAGTATGTGTAGTTTGTTAGTGTAGTGTTTGTGTTTAATTGTTCTTTCTACATTTTGTACAGAGACATAGATAAGAAAGGGAAGCGTTTGAGTGATAAGATAACAAGATCTGATCTGTCTTCAAGCTTAGCCTTTTTTGATGGGCTGTGGTTTAAATAGCAAAATCAGCTATTACTTTTGCAAAAAGAAGCATAAATGAGCAATTTCTACATACATTTTATAAGCTGTTATAACAAGTCAGGGGGAACACATTCAGGGAAAAACTATTTTACAGTGAACTGTCCCTTTAAGATTCTGATTTGTTATTGATATAGCTGCTGATTGGTGCAAGGCTGTCTTGTCATCGACTCACTCAATGAGTTCAGCTAGCTCCCAGTAGTGCATTGTTGCCCCTTCAACAAATGATACTGTTGTAAATTGTTGTAAAAAAATAATCTGTCTCTTTTTTGCAGTGTCTTGTCAGGTCTGAATTGGTTCATAGGCAGGCATCTAGTCGGGGGGGGGGGGTCTGTCTGAAAAGAGATACTACAAAAGGATAAAACAACCCTTAGAGGTGCGCTAAAAAGGAGAAAAAGCAAGCAAGTAATGCAGTGAAAGCAGACAAAAGTCATAGGTGTGTAACTCCAGGTCTGATGGTCCGGCAGCACTCCAAACAAAAGTAGTTCACAATATAAGTCTTGAAAGAGAGAAAAGGCGGCCCCTTGGGGTGTAGTATAGTTATCCCAAATGACAAACAAGTTGTAAAGACAACAGATGTAAACTCACAAAAGCTTTGGCACACACAGTGCTATCACGAACAGGCCGAGGCCTCAGAGCCGCCCGGCAGACTCTCTCCCGGAATCACTTGGCCGGTTACAAGGCAAGGTGTCCACCAATCAGGGTTTACTTTTCCAGCTGCATCAGAAGGGGTGTCAGAGGGAGTCCGACAATCGTCCAACCCAAACGGGAGGTGTGTAGCACTGTGTGTGCCAACGCTTTTGTGAGTTTACATCTGTTGTCTTTACAACTTGTTTGTCATTTTGGATAACGATACTACACCATAAGGCGCCTCCTTTTTTGTCTTTCAGGACTTATATTATCTGAAAAGAGGGCGTATAAGCTAAAGGCTCAAATTGTATTCATCTGTTTTTCTTTACTATTGCAAATCTAATATTCTTCCTCTATCCTTGTCCAAACTCCTGCATTTCAGCCTGTATCTGTAAAAACCCAAGTCACTTAATAGAATCCTGATTAGGGTTGCCACCTTTCTTGAAAGAAAATACCGGCCATGCTAATTAACATAAATTGGCATAAATAATTAAGCAGAATAACTCAAAAGCTAAAGCTGATAGGACTGATTTTAATTGCTCATTTATTTATAACTAGTATTCATCACACTCAGAAGATGTTTCTTTCAATATTTATTCTTTATTTTCTTCATTGACATGAACCTTAAAACTACCGGCCGTGTCGATAAAATACCGGCTGGGTGTCAACCCTAATCCTGATACGCTAAATATTTCTGTGGGAAAATATGCATGTGTATACAGTATGTATATACATGTATATGTGTGTGTGTGTGTGTGTATATATATATGTACAGTATGTGTATGTATACATGTGTATTGGTGTATATGCATGAATGAATATATGTATGCATGAATACTAATGTATGCATTTATAAAACTATATATAACTTGCTCAATGTTAAAATAAACTAGGATACGACTAGGATACGACTGGAAAGTCTCAGAAAAGGATACATTAGTTAATCTTTGTTTAGTGCTGACCTTGCCTTTTTGATCTATTGTTAGACCTACTGAATAGAATTTGCTGACTTAAACTTTGTAAACAAATGTTATTTACTTATATTGTAACTATATTGAAAACCCCTTGTTTTTTTAGCCTAGCCAATCATAAAATGTATTAGCCTAGATATGGAGATCAGAAATGCTCTTTCTCCTGTGTATAAATATCTGGGCGGGGACTGACCCCCTCAGAGAAAACTTTGTATTGTTTCTCTCCATACTGCAGTGTGCCTATCAATAAACAAACCCTCTCTAACCTGTCAGGGTCTGAAGAGTTAATTAATTCCATGGTGAATATCACCAAAAATACTAACAGAACAAAGCAAAACTAATATTTGAAGTAAATTGGAAATGTGTTTAAATTTGTATGTTCTTAATCATAAAAGAAAGCTTTTGGGTTGCGCTATTGCTTGCCTATACCTATGTGCTTAATCGCGACAAAATGGTAAACACATAGTTGAAGTTTCCAGAACCAGTAATGCGTTGCAATGCATTACGGGTCCATAGCTGGACACAACTACTGAGATAGTCAGGAGCAGCATATGTGTGTATCTTAGAGTCTAAATGTGTGGAGTGTAGGTGGCGCTAAAAGTACACTAAGTATACCTAGCCGTGGGTTGATAAACCAACGATACAATGTATCAGCAAAATATATATCTTAGGGCAATTTCATATAAATCTTCATACAAACTTTCTGATTCAATAATTGGAGGTAACAAGTAGCTGGATTAGAAATATGTACAATTTTTATTCTTCAGTGAAATGATGTAAAAATAGTAAAAACACAGTATAAAAAACGCAATATGAATAACGCAATCTAAATAATCAAAACAGTCTCTCATACGATTGGCCCACACTCTTCACTCGCAACCGCTTCTAAATTAAATCGCTATTATAAAAGAAGTAGGCGGTTCTAAAACAACATATTACTGAAATGAAAATGATAATAAAACATCAAGGTTAGTGGTTAAATGATGAGACACACTTCTAAGATCAATATGCAAACATAAAATGGTATTAATAGTATGACTATCTGGCTGGGGTTCTACTTCCCATTACAAGCCTCTGTATTTATGGCACTTTCTTCTTTTGCCGTGACAATCAGACTTTTGACTGCTTGTCTCCAATGGGCTATAGCAACCCGTGGTTTAAAATAGTCCTTGTTATGTGCCCTGTTACAAAGGGAAATCCTGCTTTCAATCCTGTAAGCAGTCTTTTGCAAATAGGGATCCTCACTCAAAACAACAGTCTTTTGAAGATTTCAAACAGAAACACCAGAGTCTGTATTACTGAAAGAATCCCACAGACAATCTTAGTCCGGTTTGAATGGTATGAATAAAACTTTAGCGGGGAGTTACTGACAACATAGATACTCTCACCTGCTGTTCTTTGTCTGGGTATATCAGCTCCCGTATATAATAGTAGTTAAGTTGCGGACCTTCTTGTCCCTGTGAGTAACTTTCTTCACTTGCGCAAGCCTTATCTAAGTTACCTTTTCACCGCAGCTTCTCAGTGATACTCTGCTCTTTAAGTACTTCGTACGCAGAGTGGATTACTGCTGTTTATCCTCCTTGTTTGTCTTTCACCTTTCTACGCGTTTCACCCCTAAGGTGTGGGGCTTTTTCAAGATACAGTGTGAGAGTAAAGTATGCCTTTTTATCTCCCCTAGTTGTCTTTGATTCGCTGTTAACCTTTCACTTCCTCTGATCATTCTGGAAGTAAAATTCTCCTCAAAAGGTGGGATCCTCATGTCTGCACAGGTAAGTCGTTCTTAATCGTTTTCTTACTTATCACCCCATTTTGCTCAGAAAAGTCATACAACTTAGTCTCAATCGAGTTATTTAAACACCTTACAAATTCCTAAAGTGAAAACCTTTCAATCTCATCAAATAAAATATATGCTTAAAGGCCAGACAAAATTATGGAAGTTATGAAAATTATACATATTTCCCTTGTGGGATCGAACCTGGGATCCCTCGGTCTTGGGGCTAGAATGCTACCTCCAAGCTATTGACATAACTCTATTAAAACATCAAGTTTATATATTTATCTATTATGGACCTATAAATTTTGAGCCTAATTAGCAATATGAACCTGATTTGCAATATGATTCTGTCATCAAGAAGTGCACTTATATGAAAAGGTCCTAGTTATACTATGAACTCTAACTTAACCCGAGTTAATCTTACTAATAAAAATTAGGTCGACTTCTTTCCTTGCACTTGGGGGATTTGAACGCTGGTAATGTGGCTTGGAAGACTACGGACCTAACCACTATGTTATAGATCCACCCTATAGTCAAACAGCACTTTTGGAATATAGGTAGATATAATGAAATTCTTCCTCTACTCTCAGTTAGATTTTAGATTTGATATACTGTGAATTGGGATTCTTCAAAATGACAAATATGTATTAATCTGAGTTACTATGTATAATATCCCTCGGTTTCTTATCCTAATATGGAGAATGAAGTTAGTAATATTTGGGAACATAATAAGTGATTTTAATTTATTACTCTGATTATGATAAAAACGGATTGATATCAAGTTCAGAGTTTAAACCGTTCGGGTATAGGGTGTTGAAATTGTAAATCATTTCCGCCTCCTTTTTCAGGAGTACAGTATCCAAATTTCCCCCTCTCCAATTTCCTTTTATTTTACATAGGCCCCAGAACTTAAGGTCTTTAGTGCTGTTTTTATGTACCTCTCTAAAGTGCTGGTATAAATGTGTCTCCAGCATGCCTTTTTCGATGTGCCAGAGGTGCTCACGGATTCTATCCCTTAACATTCTTGATGTTTCTCCGATATATATCAGGCCACATGAGCACTGTAACATATATATCACACCCCTACTATTACATCTTAGGACATCTTTAATTTTATATTGAATATTTAATCCTGGAATACTGATGTCTTTCTTTTTTGTGCTATGCTTGCATGATTTACATGAGATACACGGATAGAATCCGTTTAGTTCTTTACCACATAGGTCTCTATCTTTACTTTTTTGACACATTTTACCTTTTTTAAATTCGCTTGGGGCCAACATTGATTTAAGATTTTTTGTTTTTTTAAAAACCATTCTAGGGAAAGGAGGTAATTTATCTCCCACTATAGGGTCGCTTTTGACAATATGCCAATGCTTCCTCAGTATTTTCCTTATCTTGTTATGGTCATCATTAAATTCGGTTACGAATGGTACATCATATTCATCTCTAATCGAGTTGGTTTTGGTTTTATAACTCATTAGTGTATCCCTATTAGTTTCCCTAGCTCTTATAACTGCATTATTTATAATTTCCTCTTTGTAACCCCTTTCAACAAATTTTTCTTCTAGTAATTTAATTTGTTCTTCAAAATCACCCATTTCAGTGCAATTTTTCCTGATTCTCAGGCATTGTCCTACCGGAATATTATTTTTCCATTTAGAAAAGTGGCAACTAGATGCATGGATGTAGTTATTAGAATCAGTAGGTTTGAAATGGGTCTTCGTTATTAATTTATTATTTTCCACTCTAATATCCAGATCTAAAAATGTTATGGTATCCTTGCTTATTTGATAAGTAAAAGATAATCCTTTATCATTATTATTCATTATTCCAAACATCTTAGTCAAATCTTCTTCGCTCCCTTTCCATAGGATAATAATATCATCGATATATCTTTTAAAGAGCACGAGATTCGCACCGAGCTCCGCAAACTGGAGAAATCTGTTTTCCCAGTCTCCCATAAATAGGTTTGCGTAGCTCGGTGCGAATCTCGTGCCCATCGCTGTTCCTTCTATTTGCAGAAAGTAGTTACCATTAAATGAGAAATAGTTATGTTCTAGAATGAAGCGGATGCATTCAATTAGAAAAGTCCCCTGTTCTTTTTTTAGACTTGAATCTTGTTGTAAAAATCCCTCTATTGCCTCTATACCAAGGGTATGGTTGATATTAGTATACAGCGATACCACATCACAGGTCGCTAATAGGTAGTCTTCCTTCCATTCTATTTCATTAAGTAATTTTAATAAGCTGGTAGAATCTTTCAAATAGGTGTCTAGTTTGACTACATATTTCTGCAGAAACTTATCGACGTATTCAGATAAGTTGGCCGTAAGAGATCCTATGCCGGAGACAATGGGTCTTCCGGGTGGATTCACTAAGTTCTTGTGTACTTTCGGCAAGTAATAGAAAATGGGAATTATTGGATATTGAGGTTTTAAATATATAAATTCTTTGTCTGTTAAAATTCCCTCATCCTGTCCTTTCAAAAGTATCTTATTTAATTTCTCTAAAAATGTATTAGTTGGATCCAGAGCCAACTTTCTATATGTTTTCTTATCATTCAATAATCTATCTGCTTCTTCTTTATATTTTACAGTATCTAGAATCACTACCCCCCCCCTTTATCTGCCATTTTTATGGTAATAGTCTCGTCATCTTGCAATTCCTTTAATATTTCTCTCTCTTTTTTAGTCAAATTTCTCTTATTATGTTTACCTGATCTCTCCATTTTCCTTAGGTCAGCTAGGACCATCTTCTCAAATGTTTCTAGGTTGCTGCCCTTATCGTTACTAGGGTAGAAATTAGATTTAGTCTTCAGAGAAGTATGTTGATATATATCTTCTTTCTTATTACTATTGACATTGGTGTTATATCTATCAATCGGATTTTTCAGAAAAAATCTTTTAAGAGTTAGATTTCTTACGTATTTCCTAACGCTAACATAAGTTTCAAACTTATTTAGTGATTTCGATGGTGCAAAGGAGAGTCCTAGTTTCAATATCTTTTCCTCATTTTTACTTAATTCTCTTTTACTTAAGTTGAAAATCCCTTTATTCGTTTTAATTATTTCTGTCTTTTTGCCTCCATTCTTTCCCCTTCCTCCTCTGACTCCTCTTTTTGTCTTTTTCCTATCCTTGGTGTGTCTAGTTTTTTAATTTTTTACATTTCTTAATGAGGGTCCTTCTCTTGGGGGGCTTCTGCCCAAAAAAGCCAACTCGTTTGTTGTCAATTCTATGTGTTCCTCATTTGTCGTAGTGAGCGGGCCAAATCTATTATTTGTTGGTATAGTCATCTGTTTCGGTTCTGCCTTTCTATTTTCCCTCCATTTTGATGGGTTATTCCCCTCTGAATTCATTCTCTCATTATAGTCTCTTTCATCTGACCTATAGTCTCTCTCAGGATATGTTTCCTTTCTTTCATCCCTTCCGTGTCTTTCTACATCTCTAGAATTATTATAATTCTCATATCTATTCCAACCTATATTATCTCTTCTATCATAATGGTAGTATCCCCTACCTTGGTTATATGGTCTATTGGGAATGAATTCACGATAAGGCCTTGTATATTGGTTATAACCCTGGTAGTAGCCTTGATTATACCTTCTCTTTTGATTATAGTTTCTGTTATGATATGTATAATCTCTCATATTGTTTCTATTGTCATTATAATTTCTTTGAAAATTCCCCTGTCTAGTTCCCTGGGGATTTCCTTGTCTAGTTTGATCTCTAGTGAACTCTCGATTATTACATCTCCCATCTTCCCACCCTTTATTGCTATTATTGGTACTTGCTGTATTTGTATTTCCCCTTATACTTATTTCCTGCTCTTCTGTTTGGTTTGATTCCTTTAAGTCCCTCTCAAATTTCTTACATTTGGTTAATACTATATCTCTTTTTACATTTTCCAATCTGTCTATTAATATTTTCTGTTTGTCCTTTAACAATTGATCTTCTTTCACCGGATCTAATTTCTCTTTAATGACTAGAATCTCATTATTAATGGACTCTAAACTCTCATTTCTAGATTTTTTGATAATTTTGATTAATCTTTTAGATGCCCCTACCAGGACCTCATCCCATTCATTTTGTAAAACTTCACTCAATTCAAAAGTACATTTCTTTTTGAATTTTAACCATCTGGGTATGATATCTTGTTCTAGGTATCTATCCAGAAAAATTAATTCCATTTTTTGCCTTATTTCTTTGTTCATCACCTTTTCTAGATCACCCACCCATTTAATAATGTCAACCTTATCGGTTTCCTCATCTAACTTTTGAAATTATTTTTTTGATAATTCAGAATACAATTTATCTCTATACGAAAAAATATCCATATTATTTTAGTTTTAGTTGGGTTTATTTAGTCCCTGCTGCTCTTACTTCTTAGGAAGAAAAGAAATTAGAGTTATAAAAAATAGTTGAGTGGAGCGCTAGACTCAGCCCACTTAGCCAACCTCTGATACTACCTCCTTCCTAGGTAGTTATAATTAAAGAGTCTAAATGTGTGGAGTGTAGGTGGCGCTAAAAATACACTAAGTATACCTAGCCGTGGGTTGATAAACCAACTAAACAATGTATCAGCCAAATATATATCTTAGAACAGTTTCATATAAATCTTAGAACAGTTTCATATAAACTTTCATATAAACTTTCATATAAACTTTCTGATTCAATAATTGGATGTAACAAGTGCTTGGATTAGGAATATGTACAATTTTTATTCTTAAGTAAAATAATGCAAAAATGATAAAAACACAATATAAAAACGCAATATAAATAATCAAAATAATCTCTCATACAATTGGCCCACACTCTTCACTCGCAACCACTTCTAAATTAAATCGCTATTATAAAAGAAGTAGGCGGTTCTAAAACAATATATTACTGAAATGAAAATGATAATAAAACATCAAGGTTAGTGGTTAAATGATGAGACACACTTCTAAGATCAATATGCAAACATAAAATGGTATTAATAGTATGAATATCTGGCTGGGGTTCTACTTCCCATTACAAGCCTCTGTATTTATGGCACTTTCTTCTATTGCCGTGACAATCAGTTTTTTGACTGCCTGTCTCCAATGGGCTATAGCAACCCGTGGTTTAAAATAGTCCTTGTTATGTGCCCTGTTACAAAGGGAAATCCTGCTTTCAATCCTGTAAGGAGGGGGAGTTCCCAGGAAAAATCTGCAGTCTTTTGCAAATAGGGGCAGATCCTCACTCAAAACAACAGTCTTTTGAAGATTTCAAACAGAAACACCAGAGTCTGTATTACTGATAGAATCCCACAGACAATCTTAGTCTGGTTTGAATGGTATGAATAACACTTTAGCGGGGAGTTACTGACAACATAGATACTCTCACCTGCTGTTCTTTGTCTGGGTATATCAGCTCCCGTATATAATAGTAGTTAAGTTGCGGACCTTCTTGTCCCTGTGAGTAACTTTCTTCACTTGCGCAAGCCTTATCTAAGTTACCTTTTCACCGCAGCTTCTCAGTGTACACTCTGCTCTTTAAGTACTTTCGTACGCAGAGTGGATTACTGCTGTATATCCTCCTTGTTTGTCTTTCACCTTTCTACGCGTTTCACCCCTAAGGTGTGGGGCTTTTTCAAGATACAGTGTGAGAGTAAAGTATGCCTTTTTATCTCCCCTAGTTGTCTTTGATTCGCTGTTAACCTTTCACTTCCTCTGATCATTCTGGAAGTAAAATTCTCCTCAAAAGGTGGCATCCTCATGTCTGCACAGGTAAGTCGTTCTTAATCGTTTTCTTACTTATCACCCCATTTTGCTCAGAAAAGTCATACAACTTAGTCTCAATCGAGTTATTTAAACACCTTACAAATTCCTAAAGTGAAAACCTTTCAATCTCATCAAATAAAATATATGCTTAAACGCCAGACAAAATTATGGAAGTTATGAAAATTATACATATTTCCCTTGGGGGATCGAACCTGGGATCCCTCGGTCTTGGGGCTAGAATGCTACCTTCAAGCTATTGACATAACTCTATTAAAACATCAAGTTTATATATTTATCTATTATGGACCTATAAATTTTGAGCCTAATTAGCAATATGAACCTGATTTGCAATATGATTCTAACTGTCATCAAGAAGTGCACTTATATGAAAAGGTCCTAGTTATACTATGAACTCTAACTTAACCCGAGTTAATCTTACTAATAAAAATTAGGTCGACTTCTTTCCTTGCAGGATTTGAACTCTGGTAACGTGGCTTGGAAGACTACGGACCTAACCACTATGCTATAGATCCACCCTATAGTCAAACAGCACTTTTGGAATATAGGTAGATATAATGAAATTCTTCCTCTACTCTCAGTTAGATTTTAGATTTGATATACTGTGAATTGGGATTCTTCAAAATGACAAATATGTATTAATCTGAGTTACTATGTATAATATCCCTCGGTTTCTTATCCTAATATGGAGAATGAAGTTAGTAATATTTGGGAACATAATAAGTGTTTTTAATTTATTACTCTGATTATGATAAAAACGGATTGATATCAAGTTCAGAGTTTAAACCGTTCGGGTATAGGGTGTTGAAATTTTAAATCATTTCCGCCTCCTTTTTCAGGAGTACAGTATCCAAATTTCCCCCTCTCCAATTTCCTTTTATTTTACATAGGCCCCAGAACTTAAGGTCTTTAGTGCTGTTTTTATGTACCTCTCTAAAGTGCTGGTATAAATGCGTCTCCAGCATGCCTTTTTCGATGTGCCAGAGGTGCTCACGGATTCTATCCCTTAACATTCTTGATGTTTCTCCGATATATATCAGGCCACATGAGCACTGTAACATATATATCACACCCCTACCATTACATCTTAGGACATCTTTAATTTTATATTGAATATTTAATCCTGGAATACTGATGTCTTTCTTTTTTGTGCTATGCTTGCATGATTTACATGAGATACACGGATAGAATCCGTTTAGTTCTTTACCACATAGGTCTCTATCTTTACCTTTTTGACACATTTTACCTTTTTTGAATTCGCTTGGGGCCAACATAGATTTGAGATTTTTTGTTTTTATAACTCTAATATGTGTGTATCTTGCACTGTATTGCTGATCAAGAGTTGACTTTACCTATGTCCTTATCCCCTTAGTAGAGGTTAAACACAAAGGTAAACTCAAGCAATAATTCATTAATAAAATGGTCTAATGCATGCTAACATTTTCTTTTTGCAGAATTACGTCTTCTTAAATGTATTTATTTTTTATTTCTAAAAGAAAGAGGACACTTTAAAATGCATTACAGCTTTTTATGTATTTATTGTTAAACAGATGTTCTTGTGCAGAAAAACTAAAATACATTTTGTTATGCAGTTCATGGGGCGGATCTATCCCCCAAAAGCAATGTGGGAATAGTCCTTAATATCCAGTAAGCTTCTATCTCATGGACCAGTTTTACATATATACATTCCTACTAGGAGGAGGCAAAGTTTCCCAAACCTCAAAAGCCTATAATTACCCCACCCACCTCACACATGCCTCAGTTTAAAACTTTGCCTCCTTAGGAGGAGGTTGAAGTGTGATGCGTTTATCTTTTTCTGTGAAAGGTGCTTCAGAGCATATTGAAGCCCGGTTTCCCTCAGAGTACAGTGCTTGTCAAAGTAAAGAGTGAAGGGAGTACAGCCTCATTTCTCCATGTTTTCGTCTCTGTGAAATCTTTTTGTAGCTCTCTATAAATTCGGTTGCAGGGATTCATCTTCTGCCTCACTTTAAATCTCTACATTATACTCCTCTATCATTACCTCTACTAATATGGTTTGGCTGTCTGCTTCAGTGGACGAGTGTCTATGGAGTAAGTATGAAAATGTATTTTATGGACAGTCACTACTATGGTTTGGTCACTTTATTAAGTTCTTCTATATATGTGTGTTATATAGAGACCCAGGGACAGGCTATAATAATTTCCCTTTGTTCTTTTTTATAGTATTATTAAGGGCTCCTAAGCTAAACATATATTAGGGAACGTTAGATATCAAGGGTTTATTTTTAGAAAAAGCTTTTTTTAATATAGGGGATTCTCTGGATTTTATTACTTACTGATCTTAGATTTCTTCATTACTTTTGCACATGGGCACGCTTGCCAGGTCACATATTTTTATGATCTGAGCATGTGACCTCATTTTTCCCCACCATTTATGTGTGTCTCAAGCAGATAATTTTCACGCCACTATTTTTAGCAAAAATAGACGCTCCCCACCTTTCTCATACACCTTAGATTGCTCATTGAAGGCTCTATTTTTATTATTATTATTATTTATTTATAAAGCGCCAACAGATTCCGCAGCGCTGCCCATGGGTACAAGAATAACAGTACAATGGAGAAACAATACGACAAACTTTTACAGACAAAAACAGGGGGAATTGAGGACCCTATTCTCGTGGGAACTTACAATCTATTTTCTGCCATATTAGAAGATGTTATCAGCTTTACTTTAGCAAATCTATATATTTCACTAAGTTTACTGTTTGATATTTGTTTATATGTATATGCTTAAAGCAAACTTTTTATAGGCAATATTTTCCCATTCCTCTAAGCTTGCTTTTTATTTATTCATTATTTGCAAAGATCCAAAGACACAACTTTCTCTGACTTGGTGGTTAAACCACCCCTTTATTCTTCAGCGGGCTTCCTTTACTCGTCCTACCTGGTCTGTGATCACCACAGATGCAAGTCTTACAGGTTGGGGAGATGTCTGGGGTCTCTGACAGCCAACAGAATGCAATCGGAACAGCCAATAGAATGCAAGCTCAATCTGATTGGCTGATTGGATCAGCCAATCGGATTGAACTTGAATCTGATTGGCTGATTCAATCAGCCAATCAGATTTTTCCTACCTTAATTCTAATTGGCTGATAGAATCCTATCAGTCAATCGGAATTCGAGGGACGCCATCTTGGATGACGTCACTTAAAGGAACCTTCATTCGTCGGGAGTCGCTGGAAGAAGAGGATGGATCCGCTTTGGCTGCTTCAAGATGGTCCCGCTCCGCGCCGGATGGATGAAGATAGAAGACGCTGCCTGGATGAACATGTCTACTGGTCCGGATATCCTCTTCCTGCCAGATAGGATGAAGACTTCGGACCCTCTTCTGGACCTTTTCTTGCCGGATAGGATGAAGACTTCGGACCCTCTTCTGGACGGATCGGTGATACCCGGCGTGGTGAAGATAAGGTAGGGAGATCTTCAGGGGCTTATGTGGGTGGTGGGTTTTAATGTTGGGGTTGGGGTATTGTATGTTTTTTTTAAGTGCAAAAGAGCTGTTATCTTTGGGGCATGCCCCGCAAAAGGCCCTTTTAAGGGCTGGTAAGGTAAAAGAGCTGTTAACTTTTTATTTTAGAATAGGGTAGGGCATTTTTTTATTTTGGGGGGCTTTGTTATTTTTTTTAGGGGGCTTAGAGTAGGTGTAATTAGTTTAAAATTCTTGTAATCTTTTTTTATTTTTTGTAATTTAGTGGGGGTTTTTTTTGTAATTTAGTGGTTTTTTTGTTTGTCATTTAGTTTAGTTGATTTAATTGTAGATAATTGTAGATAGTTTAGTTAATTAATTTATTGATAGTGTAGTGTTAGGTTTAATTGTAACTTAGGTTAGGATTTATTTTACAGGTAATTTTGTACTTATTTTAACTAGGTAGCTATTAAATAGTTATTAACTATTTAATAGCTATTGTACCTAGTTGAAATAAATACAAAGTTGCCTGTAAAATAAATATAAATGCTAAAATAGCTACAATATAATTATTCGTTATATTGTAGCTATATTAGGGTTTATTTTACAGGTAAGTATTTAGCTTTAAATAGGATTAATTTATTTAATAAGATTTATTTTATTTCATTAGATTAAAATTAAATTTAACTTAGGGGGGTGTTAGTGTTAGAGTTAGACTTAGCTTTAGGGGTTAATACATTTATTAGAGTTGCGGCGAGGTCCGGTCGGCAGATTAGGGGTTAATACTTGAAGTTAGGTGTCGGCGATGTTAGGGAGGGCAGATTAGGGGTTAATACTATTTATTATAGGGTTTTTTAGGTGGGAGTGAGGCGGTTTAGGGGTTAATACATTTATTATAGTGGCGGCGAGGTCCGGTCAGCAGATTAGGGGTTAGTAAGTGTAGTTAGGTAGCGGCGACGTTGGGGGGGGGCAGATTAGGGGTTAATAAATATAATATAGGGGTCGGCGATGTTAGGGGCAGCAGATTAGGGGTACATAGCTATAATGTAGGTTGCGGCGGTGTACAGAGCGGCAAATTAGGGGTTAATAATAAAATGCAGGGGGCGGCAGATTAGGGGTTAATAAGTGTAAGGTTAGGGGTGTTTAGACTCGGGGTACATGTTAGGGTGTTAGGTGCAGACTTAGGAAGTGTTTCCTCATAGGATACAATGGGGCTGCGTTTGGAGCTGAACGCTGCTTTTTTGCAGGTGTTAAGTTTTTTTTCAGCTCAAACTGCCCCGTTGTTTCCTATGGGGATATCGTGCACGAGCACGTTTTTTAAGCTGGCCGCGTCCGTAAGCAACGCTGGTATTTAGAGTTGAAGTGGCGGTAAATTATGCTCTACGCTCCCTTTTTGGAGCCTAACGCAGCCCTTCAGAGAACTCTAAATACCAACGTTGTTTAACAGGTGCGGGGGGAAAAAAACATGCGTAGCTAACG
This sequence comes from Bombina bombina, assembly GCF_027579735.1. Classification (NCBI taxonomy): domain Eukaryota; kingdom Metazoa; phylum Chordata; class Amphibia; order Anura; family Bombinatoridae; genus Bombina; species Bombina bombina. Next base: position 134,918,415 of record NC_069509.1, on the reverse strand, counting down.
CACCCCTTCTAATGCAAAACTCTAAATCTAGTTGTTAGCTTCCTGTTGTTTTACAAAAGTCCCAGCTTTTAGTGTATATGAAGAACTGTGTCCGCTTTCCAAGTAGAGAAGTGTGGGACTTTAAGTTATGTGGGTCTCCCGCGCTACCGGGCTGATACACCTCAAAGTGCCTACCTGTATTTATGTGGGTATTTTCGTCCAGTTCTCAGATGGCACAGGTGTCTGTACAGCTCCACGGATAGCCGGTGACGTCACACGCACATCTGTTTCTTCCAAAAAGTAGATCCGTCTTAGATGACTCTGCGCAGAGTATATGATTCTCAAAAGAGAAAGTAGTGCCGATGCAATCTTTCGTAATCCTCGATCCTTAGTCTTCATCCTATCCGGGAAGAAGAGACGATCCGGACCGGCAACCATCTTGATCCAAGCGGCATCTTCTATCTTCATCCGATGACGACAGGCTCCATCTTGAAGACCTCCACCGCGGACCCATCTTCTTCTTCCGACGACTTCCCGACGAATGACGGTTCCTTTAAGGGACGTCATCCAAGATGGCGTCCCTCGAATTCCGATTGGCTGATAGGATTCTATCAGCCAATCGGAATTAAGGTAGGAAAATTCTGATTGGCTGATGGAATCAGCCTATCAGAATCAAGTTCAATCCGATTGGCTAATTCAATCAGCCAATCAGATTGAGCTCGCATTCTATTAGCTGTTCCGATCAGCCAATAGGATGCGAGCTCAATCTGATTGGCTGATCGGATCAGCCAATCGGATTGAACTTGATTCTGATTGGCTGATTCCATAAGCCAATCAGAATTTTCCTACCTTAATTCCGATTGGCTGATAGAATCCTATCAGCCAATCGGAATTCGAGGGACGCCATCTTGGATGACGTCCCTTAAAGGAACCGTCATTTGTCGGGAAGTTGTCGGAAGAAGAAGATGGGTACACGGGGGATGTCTTCAAGATGGAGCCAGTCGTCATCGGTTGAAGATAGAAGATGCCGCTTGGATCAAGATGGTTGCCGGTCCGGATCGCCTCTTCTTCCCGGATAGGATGAAGACTTTGGAGCCTCTTCTGGACCTCTTCAGCCACTGGATTATGGATCGCCAGCCCCCGCTTGGGCTTGGATGAAGATTTTGGAGCCTGGAACGATCGGTGATACCTGGCATGATGAAGACAAGGTAGGAAGATCTTCAGGGGCTTAGTGTTAGGTTTATTTAAGGGGTTTGGGTTAGATTAGGGGTATGTGGGTGGTGGGTTGTAATGTTGGGGGGGGTATTGTATGTGTTTTTACAGGCAAAAGAGCTGAATTATTTGGGGCATGCCCCGCAAAGGGCCCTTTTAAGGGCTGGTAAGGTAAAAGAGCTTTGAACTTTTGTAATTTAGAATAGGGTAGGGCATTATTTTTTAGGGGGCTTAGAGTAGGTGTAATTAGTTTAAAATTGTTGTAATTTTTTTCTAATGTTTGTAAATATTTTTTTATTTTTTGTAACTTAGTTCTTTTTTATTTTTTGTACTTTAGTTAGTTTATTTAATTGTATTTATTTGTAGGAATTTTATTTAATATATTTATTGATAGTGTAGTGTTAAGTTTAATTGTAGATAATTGTAGGTATTTTATTTAATTAATTTATTGATAGTGTAGTGTTAGGTTTAATTGTAACTTAGGTTAGGATTTATTTTACAGGTAATTTTGTAATTATTTTAACTATTTTAGCTATTAAATAGTTCTTAACTATTTAATAGCTATTGTACCTGGTTAAAATAATTACAAAGTTGCCTGTAAAATAAATATAAATCCTAAAAGAGCTATAATATAATTATAATTTATATTGTAGCTATATTAGGGTTTTTTTTACAGGTAAGTATTTAGCTTTAAATAGGAATAATTTATTTAATAAGAGTTAATTTATTTCGTTAGATTTAAATTATATTTAACTTAGGGGGGTGTTAGTGTTAGGGTTAGACTTAGCTTTAGGGGTTAATCCATTTATTACAGTAGCGGCGAGATTCGGTCGGCAGATTAGGGGTTAATAATTGAAGTTAGGTGTTGGCGATGTTAGGGAGGGCAGATTAGGGGTTAATACTATTTATTATAGGGTTATTGAGGTGTTATCGGCGGTGTTAGGCGCAGCAGATTAGGGGTACATAGCTATAATGTAGGTGGCAGCGGTGTACGGAGTGGCAGATTAATAGGTTAATAATAATATGCAGGGGTCAGCGACAGCGGGGGCGGCAGATTAGGGGTTAATAAATATAATATAGGGGTCGGCGGTGTTATAGGCAGCAGATTAGGGGTTCATAGGGATAATGAAGGTGGCAGCGGTGTGCGGTTGGCAGATTAGGGGTTAAAAAATTTTAATAGAGTGGCGGCGATGTGGGGGGACCTCGGTTTAGGGGTACATAGGTAGTTTATGGGTGTTAGTGTACTTTAGAGCACAGTAGTTAAGAGCTTTATGAACCGGCGTTAGCCCATAAAGCTCTTAACTACTGACTTTTTTCTGCGGCTGGAGTTTTGTCGTTAGAGTTCTAACGCTCACTTCAGCCACGACTCTAAATACCGGCGTTAGGAAGATCCCATTGAAAAGATAGGATACGCAATTGACGTAAGTGGATCTGCGGTATGGAAACGTCGCGGCTGGAAAGTGAGCGTTAGACCCTTTAATGACTGACTCTAAATACCAGCGGTAGCCCAAAACCAGCGTTAGGAGCCTCTAACGCTGGTTTTGACGGCTACCGCCAAACTCTAAATCTAGGCCTAACGGCTAGATTTAGAGTTTGGCGGCCAAAGGGGTGCGTTAGCTACGCATGCTTTTTTTCCCCCGCACCTTTTAAATACCGCTGGTATTTAGAGTTCACAAAATGGCTGGGTTTTCAGTGCGTTAGGCTCCAAAAAGGGAGCGTAGAGCATAATTTAACGCCACTGCAACTCTAAATTCCAACGATGCTTACGGACGCGGCCAGCTTCAAAAACGTGCTCGTGCACGATTCCCCCATAGAAAACAATGAGGCCATTTGAGCTGAAAAAAAACCTAACACCTGCAAAAAAGCAGCGTTCAGCTCCTAACGCAGCCCCATTGTTTTCTATGGGGAAACACTTCCTACGTCTGCACCTAACAGTCTAACATGTACCCCGAGTCTAAACACCCCTAACCTTACACTTATTAACCCCTATTCTGCCGCCCCCGCTATCGCTGACACCTGCATATTTTTTTTAACCCCTAATCTGCCGCTCCGTAAACCGCTGCTACCTACATTATCCCTATGTACCCCTAATCTGCTGCCCCTAACACCGCCGACCCCTATATTATATTTATTAACCCCTAATCTGCCCCCCACAAAGTCGCCTCCACCTGCCTACACTTATTAACCCCTAATCTGCCGAGCGGACCACACCGCTACTATAATAAAGTTATTAACCCCTAATCCGCCTCACTCCCACCTCAATAACCCTATAATAAATAGTATTAACCCCTAATCTGCCCTCCCTAACATCGCGGACACCTAACTTCAATTATTAACCCCTAATCTGCCGACCGAATCTCGCCGCTACTGTAATAAATGGATTAACCCCTAAAGCTAAGTCTAACCCTAACACTAACACCCCCCTAAATTAAATATAATTTTTATCTAACAAAATAAATTAACTCTTATTAAATAAATTATTCCTATTTAAAGCTAAATACTTACCTGTAAAATAAACCCTAATATAGCTACAATATAAAGAATAATTATATTTTAGCTATTTTAAGATTAATATTTATTTTACAGGCAACTTTGTATTTATTTTAACCAGGTACAATAGCTATTAAATAGTTAATAACTATTTAATAGCTAAAATAGTTAAAATAATTACAAAATTACCTGTAAAATAAATCCTAACCTAAGTTACAATTAAACCTAACACTAAACTATCAATAAATAAATTAAATAAACTACCTACAATTACCTACAATTAAACCTAACACTACACTATCAATAAATTAATTAAATACAATATCTACAAATAAATACAATTAAATAAACTAACTAAAGTACAAAAAATAAAAAAGAACTAAGTTACAAAAAATAAAAAAATATTTACAAACATTAGAAAAATATTACAACAATTTTAAACTAATTACACCTACTCTAAGCCCCCTAATAAAATAACAAAGCCCCCCAAAATAAAAAAATGCCCTACCCTATTCTAAATTAATAAAGTTCAAAGCTCTTTTACCTTACCAGCCCTGAAAAGGGCCCTTTGCGGGGCATGCCCCAAAGAATTCAGCTCTTTTGCCTGTAAAAAAAACACATACAATACCCCCCCCAACATTACAACCCATCACCCACATACCCCTAATCTAACCCAAACCCCCCTTAAATAAACCTAACACTAAGCCCCTGAAGATCTCCCTACCTTGTCTTCACCACACCGGGTCCCGATCTTTCCAGAAGAGGGTCTGAAGTCTTGATCCAAGCCCAAGCGGGGGGCTGAAGAGTGACGTCCATCCTCGGGCTGAAGTCTGGATCCAAGCGGCGGCTGAAGAAATCCATCATCGGGCTGAAGTCGTTAGTCCATAATCGGGATGAAGTCTTCTATCAAGCCGCATCTTCAATCTTCTTTCTTCCGGAGCGAAACCATCTTCTTCCCAGCCAACGCGGAACATCCTCTTCAACCGACGCCTACTCGCCGAATGACGGTTCCTTTAAATGACGTCATCCAAGATGGCGTCCCTCGAATTCCGATTGGCTGATAGGATTCTATCAGCCAATCGGAATTAAGGTAGGAATATTCTGATTGGCTGATGGAATCAGCCAATCAGATTCAAGTTCAATCCGATTGGCTGATCCAATCAACCAATCAGATTGAGCTCGCATTCTATTGGCTGTTCCGATCAGCCAATAGAATGCGAGCTCAATCTGATTGGCTGATCGGATCAGCCAATCGGATTGAACTTGATTCTGATTGGCTGATTCCATCAGCCAATCAGAATTTTCCTACCTTAATTCCGATTGGCTGATAGAATCCTATCAGCCAATCGGAATTCGAGGGACGCCATCTTGGATGACGTCTCTTAAAGGAACCGTCATTCGTCGGGAAGTCGTCGGAAGAAGAAGATGGGTCCGCGGTGGAGGTCTTCAAGATGGAGCCGGTCGTCATCGGATGAAGATAGAAGATGCCGCTTGGATCAAGATGGTTGCCGGTCCGGATCGCCTCTTCTTCCCGGATAGGATGAAGACTTTGGAGCCTCTTCTGGACCTCTTCAGCCGCTGGATGATGGATGTCTAGCCCCCGCTTGGGCTTGGATGAAGATTTCGGAGCCTGGAACGATCGGTGATACCTGGCATGGTGAAGACAAAACTGTACAGAAATTGGAGAAGCACTTGAGCGGCAGCAGTTTAATGCATAAAGAACATTTATTGTAATTTCCAGCAACGGACAAATACAAAATGGTGCACAAAGCAAAAACAAAAGGGTAACTAGACCCAGGTTAAAACAGAGACAAAAGATGCTGGAGTGTCAAGACAAACGGCTTACGCGTTTCGGCCTAAGCCTTACTCATAGCCATTTAAAATGAGCACGAACTCTACGTGCTTTAAAACTTCACTCCAGCTTGGATAGGCCCGCAAGTTCACCAACTATCTGTCCATGGGCCAATCAAATCATCATACGCATACACACCCCCACTACGAATCCGTGTGCATAGGTCCCGTGCACCCGCTGTAAACTTATACACACACACTCCTAAGGAGAAGGTGACAGCTCACGTAACCCGGCACCCAGTACCGTAACACCTGCAGTGAAAAATTTATATATCTCTCTGTCATCCCGCAGGGTACTGAATGTAATTTGCTGAGCGCTCAAATAAAGACGTGGATTTCTCAAATCCCGTCGCGCTGCAAGCAAAAAATTAAAGGGGCCTCACGATACCGCACGGATGACGGAGAGAAAGAGTATGCAGATACACTGGGTGCACAAACAGGACTCCCTCACACAAACATCAGAAATCACAAATCCCCTCACACATGCCACAAATTACTAGTAGAGGACGGTGCTAGAAAATCTCCTTTCAACAGGGAAGAGACATGCACATACTCATTCAAGTGGCTTAGAACAGGGGGTGGGGAGGAGGACAGAAAGGGATATTGACATATCAATCCAATTGCACATAACAAAAATAGAGGTCATAAGGCTGGTACTCAAACAATTAAAAAGAAAGAAAGAAAGCAATAGTTGACAATATAGGAGATGAAAAATCAAATAAAAAAATGATGACAACATAGTAATAACAATGTACACATAGATGGTAATACACTTATATAAATACACCCATTGAATAAACCACTTCTTGAGAACCTCAAAATGGTTGCAGACCAGCTCCTCCCTACAAAACAAGAAAAGAAAACTAAATAATACTGTGAAACCGTAAGGAACAAAGTATATACATATGAAAAATACATTTAAATCAAAATGTCCACAATAATAATGAGTGAAAACTGAGAATGAAAACTACTGAAAAATACTAAAAAATTAATCAGTACACATTGAACCAAACCAAAAAAGGGGAACAGTAATGGTAATACAAATCAATTCTGGTATGTAGACCAGAAATTGATGAGGTCAAACTCAGAGTTTAGGCCCTCTGGAGTTCTGGTTCTCAATTTAAAAATCCAGAAGGCCTCTCTCTCCCCTAGTTTGCCCACACGATCATTTAAACCCCTCTTAAACGGGACCCTATCAATAATGGTCCAGGTAAAAGATCTTGAGGATTTTTGATGGATGTCAGAAAAATGCCTAACCAGGGGAGTTGTCATAGTGCCCATCTTAATATCTGACAAATGTTCCTTAATACGTGTTCTGGCCTCCCTGGTGGTGAGTCCTACGTATTGGAGGGAACAGCTGTTGCATGTGATGAGGTAAATGACGAATGTCTGTCTGCAATTGAGACAAAATTTGATTCTGAACATCTCCCCCGTCATCGTGGAGACAAAAGAACTCCCCACAATCACCTTCTCACATGCAACACAAGTGTGATGGTGACATCTATACATTCCCAGACTTGTAAGCCAGGAGGAGGGAGTTGCTGTTCCCTCAGGACTCCCTATCCTTGTTGGCGCCACACAGTTCCCTATTGTTTTGCTCTTTCTATAGGCAAACCTAACTCCCTGGTCAATTACCCTAACCAGACCATCATCAGCTGTCAGGAGTTTAAAATGTTGCCCTACAATCCGGCACACCTCCTCGTACTGTCTCGAGTATTCAGTAATAAAGGTCACCCTAGTATCTGAATTCTGTATAGAGTCACGATCATCTCTTTTCTTTCGTTTTGTGTCTAACAGTTGTGTTCTCGGTATCCTTTCCACCACTTCTCTAGCCTTCCTTACAATATGAGTATCATACCCCCTCTCACATAGTTTAAGGGTCAGCTCATCCGCCCGAGTATCATACTCCTGTGGTACTGAACAGTTTCTCTTTAGATGGATGAACTGACTCTTTGCCACGCCTCCAAATACCCTTCGCAGGTGACAGCTTGAGGCGTGGAGCAATGAATTACCAGCGATTGGTTTATGATACACATCAGTCCTGATTCTTTGACCTGGAATGCCCAATAGGGTAATATCCAAGAAATTCACCCGGGAAATTTGTATTTCTGAGGTGAACTCAATGCCAACATCATTCCTATTCAGGTAATCAATGAATTCCTCCAGGAGAGAATCTGACCCCCCTCATATAAAGAGGAGGTCGTCAATGTAGCGGCCGAACCACATGATTTCCCCCCGGTAGGGGTTTCCATCCCCAAAGACGTGGGACAGCTCCCACCAACCCATGAAAAGGTTGGCATAGGAGGGGGCAAATTTGGTCCCCATCGCTGTCCCACGCCCCTGGAGATAGAACTCCCCACCAAATTCAAAATAATTATGGGTAAGGAGGTACCTGGTGACCTGCACTACATATTCAGTGAAGTCAGCATTATCAAAGAACCTCGTCATGAAAAAACGAATGGCCTCCAGACCCATATTGTGTGGAATTGAGGTATAGAGGGATTTGACATCCACAGTGAGCCATCTAAAGTTTTCTTGCCACACTATGTCCTCAAGCAAGTTTAGTACATGTCTGGTATCCGCCAAATGGCTCCAAAGAGTGCTCACCATGGGCTGCAAAATGCCATCTAACCACTCAGACATATGTTCCAGCAATGAGCCTATGCCACTCACAATTGGCCTCCCCTGTACGTTGGTTAATGTTTTATGCACCTTAGGAAGGTGATTAAAAGTCGCGATCCTGGGGTTCGACACCAACAGATAATTCCTGGTGTCCGGGTCAATAAAGCCAAGCTCCACCCCATCGTCTACAAGGGAGGCCAATTGTGAATGAAATGTCTTAGTGGGATCACTCCTCAATTTGGAGTAGTCATCAGTATTGTGGAGCTGCCTCTCGCTTCAGCTATGAAATCCCTTCTGTTCATGATGACCACCATCCCACCTTTGTCAGCGGCCCTCACTATTATGTTGTTATTCTTACTTAAGCTTTCAATAGCTTGTTTCTGTCTGCGGGTTAGGTTACCACTGTGGCTTCTCTCAGTTTTATAGTATAATTTGGTCAAATCCTCCTCCACCCTCCTCTGGAATTTTTCGAGAAGGTTACCTCTACATTGTATTGGGTAAAAGTTTGATCTCTCCCGAAAAGAAGGGAGTTTAAAACCATCCTGTTTGATCAAATTCATTCCTTCTCCCAAAGATTCCAGTGTGCTCACATCACAAAGCTCTTGGAAACCCAGTGTATTATCTCTAGGCGATCTCCAACCCGATCTATTGGGAATGTATTTGCGACTCTCATTACCCTCCACGGAGTGCATATTAAAGAATTTCTTCAAGGTCAAGTCCCTTATTAATTTGTTGACATTCAGTAGAGTCTTAAAGAGATTAAAGTCCGTAGATGGAACAAAAGTAAGTCCTAAACTCAGCACCTTCATCTCGTGAGGATCTGGAGAATAATCAGATAAATTGATTATGTTCCGTAGTTGTAATTCCCTCTTCTTCTTCCCCTTCTCTGGGTGTACCTCCGCTGCTCTTGGTGCTGATTGGCTATATCCTGGTTTAGTCTTCCTCCTCCCCCCCCTTCTGATGTTCTTTGGGGGATGGAAAAAACCTGCTCCACTTGGTCCCGCTCTCGATCCCTGGTGTTACTCCTGGTCCCTATGTTAGTTGTAACCTCCTCTCTGTAATTAGACTGTGAGTGGAAAGATGGAGTCGGGGTTTTTAGTATTGGCACAGTTGGTTTAGGTCTTGTCACTTGATCCTGTGTGACTTCTTCACCTCCTGATCCCGAACCTGATCCCTCATCCCAGGACTCCCCCTCACTCTCGTAGAAGTTTACTCTACGACCTCTGTTGCGTCTTTGTCTGTTAGATCCTCGACGTTGGTTGGGTTGAAAAGAATTCTTATTTTGTTCCCTCCTGGAGAGACTCCGTTCCCTTCGGTTCCAGATATAGACCCTGTTAAGATCGTAATCCTGCTGGTCCCTCAGGTATTTATTGTGTTTCACCTGAAGCAGAAGCGTTTTAGCATCCGCGACAACCTGTTGAAGGGTATTGTTGAATTTCAGAAAGTTGGATTCTTCGCTCCTCGTGCTGAGTTCCTTTTGTACCTCCCTAATTTTCCCAGCTAGCTCCTCCAACTCTTTCTGTTTGAATTCACAAATGAGTCTCATCAGTTTGAAGGAACAATCAGATAAACTGCTGTTCCACAGTTCCATAAAGTTCTTATCATCTGTCAGAAAAGTGGGGTATTTATTCAATATTAAGCCCCGGGGGATAATTCCCAATTCCAAATATTTCTTTAGGGTATTTAGATCCCAGATCAACTTATCCTCTTTAAGAAGTAAAAACTCAAGTTCCTCGAACAGAGTTATTAAATTGTAATGTGCTTTATTAGTGGAAAAGATTTTACAATAATCCTTGGTATAAACATCCCTTTCCTTTTCCGTTCTCAGTGCAAACGGTGTGGGGGTGGTCTCTGTTAAACCTTCATTGTCCATATTGGCTGCAGGGGTAAGCAAACTGAATGCACACCAGGAACCTGGCCCCGGTCCCAGCAAGTATGCTTATAATAATGAAAGAATGGAGGAAAAGTTTTTGTGGTGTGAAGACAGTCCAGAGGGAAATAGTGACAATCTAAGTGTTCCACAGTGGAAATATTAGTATTCAGTGAGTATATAGAAATACATTGCTGCTCAATTTCTGAAGATGGGGGGCATGTAACGCACCAAAATACTCCAAATGCAGTAAAAAGAATAATATATATACCCTCCTGTGGGGAACACTTGCAATTTACAACACTTCACCCCCTGTGTGTTGGCGCTTGTAAGTAACAGCGGAGTTCCTCCACCCCACCGTACCGGATAGTATATGGAGAACGGACCTCAGGTGCTAAATAAGGCAGTTTATAAATGAAGTTGCACAACTCCCCAGACACAATGTACAATCATACCTTAAGTTCCCAGAGCGTTGCAGCATACGAAGTCTTGCTGCTCCGTGATCGTCACTCCGTCTGAGTGAGAGTAAGTTCCGGTCCCTTGTCTCCAATAGCGCTCCAAAAAACGGATACCCCTGCAGCCCTTTGCCGCTAGCTCCGTGCTCACTCTGGCCGTGAACCAAACAGAACTGTACAGAAATTGGAGAAGCACTTGAGCGGCAGCAGTTTAATGCATAAAGAACATTTATTGTAAATTCCAGCAACGGACAAATACAAAATGGTGCACAAAGCAACAGCAAAAGGGTAACTAGACCCAGGTTAAAACAGAGACAAAAGATGCTGGAGTGTCAAGACAAACGGCTTACGCGTTTCGGCCTAAGCCTTACTCATAGCCATTTAAAATGAGCACGAACTCTACGTGCTTTAAAACTTCACTCCAGCTTGGATAGGCCCGCAAGTTCACCAACTATCTGTCCATGGGCCAATCAAATCATCATACGCATACACACCCCCACTACGAATCCGTGTGCATAGGTCCCGTGCACCCGCTGTAAACTTATACACACACACTCCTAAGGAGAAGGTGACAGCTCACGTAACCCGGCACCCAGTACCGTAACACCTGCAGTGAAAAATTTATATATCTCTCTGTCATCCCGCAGGGTACTGAATGTAATTTGCTGAGCGCTCAAATAAAGACGTGGATTTCTCAAATCCCGTCGCGCTGCAAGCAAAAAATTAAAGGGGCCTCACGATACCGCACGGATGACGGAGAGAAAGAGTATGCAGATACACTGGGTGCACAAACAGGACTCCCTCACACAAACATCAGAAATCACAAATCCCCTCACACATGCCACAAATTACTAGTAGAGGACGGTGCTAGAAAATCTCCTTTCAACAGGGAAGAGACATGCACATACTCATTCAAGTGGCTTAGAACAGGGGGTGGGGAGGAGGACAGAAAGGGATATTGACATATCAATCCAATTGCACATAACAAAAATAGAGGTCATAAGGCTGGTACTCAAACAATTAAAAAGAAAGAAAGAAAGCAATAGTTGACAATATAGGAGATGAAAAATCAAATAAAAAAATGATGACAACATAGTAATAACAATGTACACATAGATGGTAATACACTTATATAAATACACCCATTGAATAAACCACTTCTTGAGAACCTCAAAATGGTTGCAGACCAGCTCCTCCCTACAAAACAAGAAAAGAAAACTAAATAATACTGTGAAACTGTAAGGAACAAAGTATATACATATGAAAAATACATTTAAATCAAAATGTCCACAATAATAATGAGTGAAAACTGAGAATGAAAACTACTGAAAAATACTAAAAAATTAATCAGTACACATTGAACCAAACCAAAAAAGGGGAACAGTAATGGTAATACAAATCAATTCTGGTATGTAGACCAGAAATTGATGAGGTCAAACTCAGAGTTTAGGCCCTCTGGAGTTCTGGTTCTCAATTTAAAAATCCAGAAGGCCTCTCTCTCCCCTAGTTTGCCCACACGATCATTTAAACCCCTCTTAAACGGGACCCTATCAATAATGGTCCAGGTAAAAGATCTTGAGGATTTTTGATGGATGTCAGAAAAATGCCTAACCAGGGGAGTTGTCATAGTGCCCATCTTAATATCTGACAAATGTTCCTTAATACGTGTTCTGGCCTCCCTGGTGGTGAGTCCTACGTATTGGAGGGAACAGCTGTTGCATGTGATGAGGTAAATGACGAATGTCTGTCTGCAATTGAGACAAAATTTGATTCTGAACATCTCCCCCGTCATCGTGGAGACAAAAGAACTCCCCACAATCACCTTCTCACATGCAACACAAGTGTGATGGTGACATCTATACATTCCCAGACTTGTAAGCCAGGAGGAGGGAGTTGCTGTTCCCTCAGGACTCCCTATCCTTGTTGGCGCCACACAGTTCCCTATTGTTTTGCTCTTTCTATAGGCAAACCTAACTCCCTGGTCAATTACCCTAACCAGACCATCATCAGCTGTCAGGAGTTTAAAATGTTGCCCTACAATCCGGCACACCTCCTTGTACTGTCTCGAGTATTCAGTAATAAAGGTCACCCTAGTATCTGAATTCTGTATAGAGTCACGATCATCTCTTTTCTTTCGTTTTGTGTCTAACAGTTGTGTTCTCGGTATCCTTTCCACCACTTCTCTAGCCTTCCTTACAATATGAGTATCATACCCCCTCTCACATAGTTTAAGGGTCAGCTCATCCGCCCGAGTATCATACTCCTGTGGTACTGAACAGTTTCTCTTTAGATGGATGAACTGACTCTTTGCCACGCCTCCAAATACCCTTCGCAGGTGACAGCTTGAGGCGTGGAGCAATGAATTACCAGCGATTGGTTTATGATACACATCAGTCCTGATTCTTTGACCTGGAATGCCCAATAGGGTAATATCCAAGAAATTCACCCGGGAAATTTGTATTTCTGAGGTGAACTCAATGCCAACATCATTCCTATTCAGGTAATCAATGAATTCCTCCAGGAGAGAATCTGACCCCCCTCATATAAAGAGGAGGTCATCAATGTAGCGGCCGAACCACATGATTTCCCCCCGGTAGGGGTTTCCATCCCCAAAGACGTGGGACAGCTCCCACCAACCCATGAAAAGGTTGGCATAGGAGGGGGCAAATTTGGTCCCCATCGCTGTCCCACGCCCCTGGAGATAGAACTCCCCACCAAATTCAAAATAATTATGGGTAAGGAGGTACCTGGTGACCTGCACTACATATTCAGTGAAGTCAGCATTATCAAAGAACCTCGTCATGAAAAAACGAATGGCCTCCAGACCCATATTGTGTGGAATTGAGGTATAGAGGGATTTGACATCCACAGTGAGCCATCTAAAGTTTTCTTGCCACACTATGTCCTCAAGCAAGTTTAGTACATGTCTGGTATCCGCCAAATGGCTCCAAAGAGTGCTCACCATGGGCTGCAAAATGCCATCTAACCACTCAGACATATGTTCCAGCAATGAGCCTATGCCACTCACAATTGGCCTCCCCTGTACGTTGGTTAATGTTTTATGCACCTTAGGAAGGTGATTAAAAGTCGCGATCCTGGGGTTCGACACCAACAGATAATTCCTGGTGTCCGGGTCAATAAAGCCAAGCTCCACCCCATCGTCTACAAGGGAGGCCAATTGTGAATGAAATGTCTTAGTGGGATCACTCCTCAATTTGGAGTAGTCATCAGTATTGTGGAGCTGCCTCTCGGCTTCAGCTATGAAATCCCTTCTGTTCATGATGACCACCATCCCACCTTTGTCAGCGGCCCTCACTATTATGTTGTTATTCTTACTTAAGCTTTCAATAGCTTGTTTCTGTCTGCGGGTTAGGTTACCACTGTGGCTTCTCTCAGTTTTATAGTATAATTTGGTCAAATCCTCCTCCACCCTCCTCTGGAATTTTTCGAGAAGGTTACCTCTACATTGTATTGGGTAAAAGTTTGATCTCTCCCGAAAAGAAGGGAGTTTAAAACCATCCTGTTTGATCAAATTCATTCCTTCTCCCAAAGATTCCAGTGTGCTCACATCACAAAGCTCTTGGAAACCCAGTGTATTATCTCTAGGCGATCTCCAACCCGATCTATTGGGAATGTATTTGCGACTCTCATTACCCTCCACGGGGTGCATATTAAAGAATTTCTTCAAGCTCAAGTCCCTTATTAATTTGTTGACATTCAGTAGAGTCTTAAAGAGATTAAAGTCCGTAGATGGAACAAAAGTAAGTCCTAAACTCAGCACCTTCATCTCGTGAGGATCTGGAGAATAATCAGATAAATTGATTATGTTCCGTAGTTGTAATTCCCTCTTCTTCTTCCCCTTCTCTGGGGGTACCTCCGCTGCTCTTGGTGCTGATTGGCTATATCCTGGTTTAGTCTTCCTCCTCCCCCCCCCTTCTGATGTTCTTTGGGGGATGGAAAAAACCTGCTCCACTTGGTCCCGCTCTCGATCCCTGGTGTTACTCCTGGTCCCTATGTTAGTTGTAACCTCCTCTCTGTAATTAGACTGTGAGTGGAAAGATGGAGTCGGGGTTTTTAGTATTGGCACAGTTGGTTTAGGTCTTGTCACTTGATCCTGTGTGACTTCTTCACCTCCTGATCCCGAACCTGATCCCTCATCCCAGGACTCCCCCTCACTCTCGTAGAAGTTTACTCTACGACCTCTGTTGCGTCTTTGTCTGTTAGATCCTCGACGTTGGTTGGGTTGAAAAGAATTCTTATTTTGTTCCCTCCTGGAGAGACTCCGTTCCCTTCGGTTCCAGATATAGACCCTGTTAAGATCGTAATCCTGCTGGTCCCTCAGGTATTTATTGTGTTTCACCTGAAGCAGAAGCGTTTTAGCATCCGCGACAACCTGTTGAAGGGTATTGTTGAATTTCAGAAAGTTGGATTCTTCGCTCCTCGTGCTGAGTTCCTTTTGTACCTCCCTAATTTTCCCAGCTAGCTCCTCCAACTCTTTCTGTTTGAATTCACAAATGAGTCTCATCAGTTTGAAGGAACAATCAGATAAACTGCTGTTCCACAGTTCCATAAAGTTCTTATCATCTGTCAGAAAAGTGGGGTATTTATTCAATATTAAGCCCCGGGGGATAATTCCCAATTCCAAATATTTCTTTAGGGTATTTAGATCCCAGATCAACTTATCCTCTTTAAGAAGTAAAAACTCAAGTTCCTCGAACAGAGTTATTAAATTGTAATGTGCTTTATTAGTGGAAAAGATTTTACAATAATCCTTGGTATAAACATCCCTTTCCTTTTCCGTTCTCAGTGCAAACGGTGTGGGGGTGGTCTCTGTTAAACCTTCATTGTCCATATTGGCTGCAGGGGTAAGCAAACTGAATGCACACCAGGAACCTGGCCCCGGTCCCAGCAAGTATGCTTATAATAATGAAAGAATGGAGGAAAAGTTTTTGTGGTGTGAAGACAGTCCAGAGGGAAATAGTGACAATCTAAGTGTTCCACAGTGGAAATATTAGTATTCAGTGAGTATATAGAAATACATTGCTGCTCAATTTCTGAAGATGGGGGGCATGTAACGCACCAAAATACTCCAAATGCAGTAAAAAGAATAATATATATACCCTCCTGTGGGGAACACTTGCAATTTACAACACTTCACCCCCTGTGTGTTGGCGCTTGTAAGTAACAGCGGAGTTCCTCCACCCCACCGTACCGGATAGTATATGGAGAACGGACCTCAGGTGCTAAATAAGGCAGTTTATAAATGAAGTTGCACAACTCCCCAGACACAATGTACAATCATACCTTAAGTTCCCAGAGCGTTGCAGCATACGAAGTCTTGCTGCTCCGTGATCATCACTCCGTCTGAGTGAGAGTAAGTTCCGGTCCCTTGTCTCCAATAGCGCTCCAAAAAACGGATACCCCTGCAGCCCTTTGCCGCTAGCTCCGTGCTCACTCTGGCCGTGAACCAAACAGAACTGTACAGAAATTGGAGAAGCACTTGAGCGGCAGCAGTTTAATGCATAAAGAACATTTATTGTAAATTCCAGCAACGGACAAATACAAAATGGTGCACAAAGCAACAGCAAAAGGGTAACTAGACCCAGGTTAAAACAGAGACAAAAGATGCTGGAGTGTCAAGACAAACGGCTTACGCGTTTCGGCCTAAGCCTTACTCATAGCCATTTAAAATGAGCACGAACTCTACGTGCTTTAAAACTTCACTCCAGCTTGGATAGGCCCGCAAGTTCACCAACTATCTGTCCATGGGCCAATCAAATCATCATATGCATACACACCCCCACTACGAATCCGTGTGCATAGGTCCCGTGCACCCGCTGTAAACTTATACACACACACTCCTAAGGAGAAGGTGACAGCTCACGTAACCCGGCACCCAGTACCGTAACACCTGCAGTGAAAAATTTATATATCTCTCTGTCATCCCGCAGGGTACTGAATGTAATTTGCTGAGCGCTCAAATAAAGACGTGGATTTCTCAAATCCCGTCGCGCTGCAAGCAAAAAATTAAAGGGGCCTCACCATACCGCACGGATGACGGAGAGAAAGAGTATGCAGATACACTGGGTGCACAAACAGGACTCCCTCACACAAACATCAGAAATCACAAATCCCCTCACACATGCCACAAATTACTAGTAGAGGACGGTGCTAGAAAATCTCCTTTCAACAGGGAAGAGACATGCACATACTCATTCAAGTGGCTTAGAACAGGGGGTGGGGAGGAGGACAGAAAGGGATATTGACATATCAATCCAATTGCACATAACAAAAATGGAGGTCATAAGGCTGGTACTCAAACAATTAAAAAGAAAGAAAGAAAGCAATAGTTGACAATATAGGAGATGAAAAATCAAATCAAAAAATGATGACAACATAGTAATAACAATGTACACATAGATGGTAATACACTTATATAAATACACCCATTGAATAAACCACTTCTTGAGAACCTCAAAATGGTTGCAGACCAGCTCCTCCCTACAAAACAAGAAAAGAAAACAAAATAATACTGTGAAACTGTAAGGAACAAAGTATATACATATGAAAAATACATTTAAATCAAAATGTCCACAATAATAATGAGTGAAAACTGAGAATGAAAACTACTGAAAAATACAAAAAAATTAATCAGTACACATTGAACCAAACCAAAAAAGGGGAACAGTAATGGTAATACAAATCAATTCTGGTATGTAGACCAGAAATTGATGAGGTCAAACTCAGAGTTTAGGCCCTCTGGAGTTCTGGTTCTCAATTTAAAAATCCAGAAGGCCTCTCTCTCCCCTAGTTTGCCCACACGATCATTTAAACCCCTCTTAAACGGGACCCTATCAATAATGGTCCAGGTAAAAGATCTTGAGGATTTTTGATGGATGTCAGCAAAATGCCTAACCAGGGGAGTTGTCATAGTGCCCATCTTAATATCTGACAAATGTTCCTTAATACGTGTTCTGGCCTCCCTGGTGGTGAGTCCTACGTATTGGAGGGAACAGCTGTTGCATGTGATGAGGTAAATGACGAATGTCTGTCTGCAATTGAGACAAAATTTGATTCTGAACATCTCCCCCGTCATCGTGGAGACAAAAGAACTCCCCACAATCACCTTCTCACATGCAACACAAGTGTGATGGGGTCATCTATACATTCCCAGACTTGTAAGCCAGGAGGAGGGAGTTGCTGTTCCCTCAGGACTCCTTATCCTTGTTGGCGCCACACAGTTCCCTATTGTTTTGCTCTTTCTATAGGCAAACCTAACTCCCTGGTCAATTACCCTAACCAGACCATCATCAGCTGTCAGGAGTTTAAGATGTTGCCCTACAATCCGGCACACCTCCTCGTACTGTCTCGAGTATTCAGTAATAAAGGTCACCCTAGTATCTGAATTCTGTATAGAGTCACGATCATCTCTTTTCTTTCGTTTTGTGTCTAACAGTTGTGTTCTCGGTATCCTTTCCACCACTTCTCTAGCCTTCCTTACAATATGAGTATCATACCCCCTCTCACATAGTTTAAGGGTCAGCTCATCCGCCCGAGTATCATACTCCTGTGGTACCGAACAGTTTCTCTTTAGACGGATGAACTGACTCTTTGCCACGCCTCCAAATACCCGTCGCGGGTGACAGCTTGAGGCGTGGAGCAATGAATTACCAGCGATTGGTTTATGATACACATCAGTCCTGATTCTTTGACCTGGAATGCCCAATAGGGTAATATCCAAGAAATTCACCCGGGAAATTTGTATTTCTGAGGTGAACTCAATGCCAACATCATTCCTATTCAGGTAATCAATGAATTCCTCCAGGAGAGAATCTGACCCCCCCCATATAAAGAGGAGGTCGTCAATGTAGCGGCCGAACCACATGATTTCCCCCCGGTAGGGGTTTCCATCCCCAAAGACGTGGGACAGCTCCCACCAACCCATGAAAAGGTTGGCATAGGAGGGGGCAAATTTGGCCCCCATCGCTGTCCCACGCCCCTGGAGATAGAACTCCCCACCAAATTCAAAATAATTATGGGTAAGGAGGTACCTGGTGACCTGCACTACATATTCAGTGAAGTCAGCATTATCAAAGAACCTCATCATGAAAAAACGAATGGCCTCCAGACCCATATTGTGTGGAATTGAGGTATAGAGGGATTTGACATCCACAGTGAGCCATCTAAAGTTTTCTTGCCACACTATGTCCTCAAGCAAGTTTAGTACATGTCTGGTATCCGCCAAATTGCTCCAAAGAGTGCTCACCATGGGCTGCAAAATGCCATCTAACCACTCAGACATATGTTCCAGCAATGAGCCTATACCACTCACAATTGGCCTCCCCTGTACGTTGGTTAATGTTTTATGCACCTTAGGAAGGTGATTAAAAGTCGCGATCTTGGGGTTCGACACCAACAGATAATTCCTGGTGTCCGGGTCAATAAAGCCAAGCTCCACCCCATCGTCTACAAGGGAGGCCAATTGTGAATGAAATGTCTTAGTGGGATCACTCCTCAATTTGGAGTAGTCATCAGTATTGTGGAGCTGCCTCTCGGCTTCAGCTATGAAATCCCTTCTGTTCATGATGACCACCATCCCACCTTTGTCAGCGGCCCTCACTATTATGTTGTTATTCTTACTTAAGCTTTCAATAGCTTGTTTCTGTCTTCGGGTTAGGTTACCACTGTGGCTTCTCTCAGTTGAAGACAAGGTAGAAAGATCTTCAGGGGCTTAGTGTTAGGTTTATTTAAGGGGGGTTTGGGTTAGATTAGGGGTATGTGGGTGGTGGGTTGTAATGTTGGGGGGGAGGTATTGTATGGTTTTTTTACAGGCAAAAGAGCTGAATTCTTTGGGGCATGCCCCGCAAAGGGCCCTTTTAAGGGCTGGTAAGGTAAAAGAGCTTTGAACTTTTGTAATTTAGAATAGGGTAGGGCATTTTTTTATTTTGGGGGTCTTTGTTATTTTATTAGGGGGCTTAGAGTAGGTGTAATTATTTTTTGTAACTTAGTTCTTTTTTATTTTTTGTACTTTAGTTAGTTTATTTAATTGTATTTATTTGTAGGAGTTGTATTTAATTAATTTATTGATAGTGTCGTGTTAGGTTTAATTGTAGATAATTGTAGGTATTTTATTTAATTAATTTATTGATAGTGTAGTGTTAGGTTTAATTGTAACTTAGGTTAGGATTTATTTTACAGGTAATTTTGTAATTATTTTAACTATTTTAGCTATTAAATAGTTATTAACTATTTAATAGCTATTGTACCTGGTTAAAATAAATACAAAGTTGCCTGTAAAATAAATATTAATCCTAAAATAGCTATAATATAATTATAATTTATATTGTAGCTATATTAGGGTTTATTTTACAGGTAAGTATTTAGATTTAAATAGGAATAATTTATTTAATAAGAGTTAATTTATTTCGTTAGAATAAAATTATATTTAACTTAGGGGGGTGTTAGTGTTAGGGTTAGAATTAGCTTTAGGGGTTAAAAAATTTATTAGAGTAGCGGTGAGCTCCGATCGGCAGATTAGGGGTTAATACTATTTATTATAGGGTTATTGAGGCGGGAGTGAGGCGGATTAGGGGTTAATAACTTTATTATAGTAGCGGTGCGGTCCGCTTGGCAGATTAGGGGTTAATAAGTGTAGGCAGGTGGAGGCGATGTTGAGAGGGGCAGATTAGGGGTTAATAAATATAATATAGGGGTCGGCGATGTTAGAGGCAGCAGATTAGGGGTACATAAGTATAACGTAGCTGGCGGTGGTGTACGGAGCGGCAGATTAGGGGTTAAAATTTTTTAATAGAGTGGCGGCAATGTGGGGGGATCTCGGTTTAGGGGTACATAGGTAGTTTATGGGTGTTAGTGTACTTTAGAGCACAGTAGTTAAGAGCTTTATAAACCGGCGTTAGCCCAGAAAGCTCTTAACTACTGACTTTTTTCTGCGGCTGGAGTTTTGTCGTTAGAATTCTAACGCTCACTTCAGCCACGACTCTAAATACCAGCGTTAGAAAGATCCCATTGAAAAGATAGGATACGCAAATGGCGTAGGGGGATCTGCGGTATGGAAAAGTCGCGGCTGGAAAGTGAGCGTTAGACCCTTTAATGACTGGCTCCAAATACCAGAGGGCGGTAAAAACCAGCGTTAGGAGCCTCTAACGCTGGTTTTGACGGCAATAGGTATTTACCTACGCATTTAGCCTGGTAAGAGAGAAGGCACAAAGTTTAATCTTTACTCTTCTGTTGTCTTGTTTAGTAGGGCTTAAAATACCTTTTAGAAGTCAACATTGAGTATAACCGCGCACTCCCTTTAATATCCAGTGCAAGCATTTACTGAACCACTCAGCTGTCTTATTATCCGTCTTATGGTTAGCCCATTGTGGGAGCAGGCATTGGCTAATCTACACAATATCTCTGTGTCTAGGATGGGCTTTTTTTACAACAGTTACTGACCGCGTTAAAGATTTAGCTCACTCCCATAGGGCTTACCATTGATCTACAGTGACCAGCTGTTTCTGAACTATCCATCTATTCAGAGAAACTTTTACAGCAATCAGCGAAGATCTTCAAGCAAGATGACTAGGTATCTAACAAAATCAAAGGAGTGTGCGCAGAGCATGGTACCAGACTCCTAAAAGCCCTAAAAAATCCCCCACATTTAGGATAAAAAGACAGTTAATACAAAGATAAGTGATTAGGAGCACCCTGGGGCTAAAGGTACAAGATGTCAAAGTCCGACAAATAGGGTTATGTGTGTATATATAAACTATGTGTTAAAAAACTAATTAGGCCTAAACATAACAGAATAACAAGATAAGTAAAAAATAACAATTTATTAGAATGATCAAATATTAAAAATCAGACTTCTCCAAGACTATATAAAAAAACAGCATAAAAGCACCAAAAAATCTGATAGAAATTGCCACCACTGAGAGTCAATTGGTATTAATAAAACAACGTTTAGTAGCTGCCAAGGAATATAGCAACAGAGTTCCAAATATAATTGTGCTACCTCCAAGCAGCAGTGAGTAGAAATGCACAATAAATAACGCTACACAGTACCTGGCTTCCGGAGTGAATACAAGCACGGGAAAAAAGACAAACGTTGTGGCTGCTTATCCTCCATGTTGTTTGTTCCTCTGCCGTTACGGTCACGTGTGTGCGGGATACAAGTTGGTTCCAATCCTATTGGTAGGAGTTCAATTCAAACAGTACAGCTGATCCACTTTCAGATATCGGAGGGGAAAAAACATCCGCTCTTAAGCACAGTAAGCACGCTGGATGATCCTCAGAACTTTGCTTTGTCTTTGGCCCTTGTCAGTGCAGACTTGCAGTATAATATAGCAGACTTTCAATATGTTATACCAGGATAAAGTCCCAATAGATCCTACGTTGTTGAACTGACTTCCCTCTACACAATTATCAACCACGATATGGGTTTACAGACAGTAAAGAAGTTCCTTGATGGGGACCCTGAAATTAAATTGGAACAAAATTTATTTTTACTAAAAAGCATTGCCTTTATACTGGAAAATAACTATTTTGTTTTTAACAATAAATTCTATCTGCAAGTTGAAGGGACAGCTATGGGCACAACGTTTGCACCAAGCTATGCTAATCTCTTCATGGGAAACTGGGAAGAACAATTTTTCCATGATAGTGGCTATGGTGCAAACCTCATGCTCTATAGAAGATATAATGATGATATTCTAATTGTATGGAAAGGCTCGGAATTAGACCTCAATAACATGTTCAATTCTATGAATAATAACAATAAAGGACTTATTTTTACATATAATTACAGTCAGGAGTCAATAATTTTCCTGGACTTGGAAATTATGGTCTGTAATAATAATATAGAAACAAAGACCCATTTAAAAAAGTTGACTCAATTAGCCTTATACAGTTGTCATCTCACACAATGGAAGAATAATATTCCAGTTGGACAAAGTTTAAGAATCAGATAAATTTAAAGACAGAGGATATAAGGAAGCCACCATTAAAGAAGCAGTAACTAGAGCAGAAAATACTGATATAAAAACCCTACTATCATATAAACAAAGAAAAAGTATTGAAAATGGGAAAGATCTGATAGAAGTTCCCTTTATTACTGAACATAGCAATGACCATGGAGTAATTAGAAATCAAAAGACATTGGCATATCCTTAAGGCTGACCCTATAATAGGAGATAAACTTTTACCTATGGTAAAACTCTCCTATTCAGTCAGGACCTCAAATTAAGAGAGAGTCCTTGACAAAGCCAACAGGCGAAACGTACGTTGGATTGATCAATGCCATTACATCACAAGGAGGGGCAGACTATTTTAACTAAGTATATGCCTTGGCTTGTTAGAAATATCCTAACATGAATTGCCTTGTATGTTATGTACAGAGTCGCTAACAGCATAATGTGTTTGTCCTAAAAGTTGTCCAGACTCCAGAGTGGCTCTTTAATGTTTTTATACAAATGTTATGTGGCAATAAAGTGAAGCTGTTTTTACTTACCTGTTCTTCCATCTTTAACTGAGCACAATACTATGAGCTATCGTACATCTAGTCTATTGAGTTCCTTTGCACCTCTGAATACTGGTGTATTTAAAACATATTGCTCTATGGACATTTCTCTATCTCTGTTTGAGGTTCTGAGTGAATTTAAAAATAAAGTCAAACTAGTGAAAGCGAACAAGGACCTTTTTGTGAATAAAATCTCAGGATTTCCATGTTACTCATGCAAAGCCTGTCAACATAGCTGTAAAAAATGCACACTAACTATACCCACTACAGGAGAGGAATTGGTGATTAAAGATTTAATTAGATGCACCACCAAAGGGGTTATTTATATATTGCAATGTACATGTAAATTAATCTATTTTGGTGAAACCAAAAAAATAAATGCTAAAAGATAGAATCAGGGAGCATATCTTATGTATTGAAAAGAAGGTAGATGATACAAGACTCTATAAACATTTTAAAGAGGTCCATGGAGGTAGGGCAAGCGAACTGAAATATTGGGGTATACATAATGTAAAATTAAATTGGAAAGGAAGTAACATAAATAAATATCTACTATTGAAAGAAGCAGAATATATCTATAAATTCAAAACATTATACCCAGCAAGCTAAAACTCTGAGTTGGATATCTCACCATTCTTATTAGATTAATTCCTTAGATCAATTAATCATTTCTTCTACATCAACTAATAATTTGTATCAGACTAAATATAATTTTTTTTATAGTTAGGAATTTACACTTTCACTTTAAATGTTAGATTTTCCTAATATATAATTCCCTACAAATCACTTGGTTTGAATCTCTGACACATTGGGGCCTATTTATCATATGTCTATCGGACCTGATCTGACACTGTGGATCAGGTCCGACAGACATCGCTGAATGCGGAGAGCAATACGCTCTCCGTATTTAGCATTGCACCAGCAGCTCTTGTGAGCTGCTGGTGCAACGCCGCCCCCTGCAGACTCGCGGCCAATCGGCTGCCAGCAGGGGGGTGTCAATCAACCCGATCGTACTCGATCAGGTTGAATTGTGGCGATTCCTGTCCGCCTCATCAGAGCAGGCGGACAGGGTTATAACTTGTGTTACTGGCGAGTCTGAAGACTCGCCAGAAACACGGGCCTTTAAGCTCCGTTCGGAGCTTGATAGATAGGCTCCATAGAGTTTGTTAATAATGTAAATTGCCAATAATACCTTCCCACTTCTCTGTGGACCATTGCCAATACCACCTTTAATATCAATTAAGAAACATGACCAATGAGAAAGACCGGTAACACTTATAAGGAAACACTGGACTGCAAGTTATTCATCTTGAAAAAGCCCTCACGTAGGGAGAAAAGCGTTGATGTTTTGTTATTTGCAGCCAGAATAATCTTCCCCGCCTGCACTATCTGTGAAGTGTTCCTCTTCAACAACTGAGGATCTATTGGGACTTTATCCTGGTGTAATATATTAAAAGTGTAGTATATTATGCTGCAATTCTGCACTGACAAGCGCCAAAGACAAAGCAAAGTTTTTATAGTCTCATCGCATTAGCTCTGAGGATCATCCAGCGTGCTTACTGCACTTAAGAGCGGATGTTTTTCCCCTTCGATATCTGAAAGTGGATCAGCTGTACTGTTTGAATTGAACTCCTACCAAAAGGATTGGAACCAACTTGTATCCCGCACACACGTGACCGTAACGGCAGAGGAGCAAACAACACGGAGGATAAGCAGCTACGAAGTTTGTCTTTTTTCCCGTGCTTGTATTCACTCCAGAAGCCAGGTACTGTGTAGCGTTATTTAGGAGATACCTTTGTGCATTTCTACTCACTACTGCTTGGAGGTAGCACAATTATATTTGGAACTCTGTTGCTATATTCCTTGGCAGCTACTAAACTTTGTTTTATTAATACCAATCGACTCTCAGTGGTGGCAATTTATATCAGTTTTTGGTGCTTTTATGCTGTTTTTTTTATAAAGTCTCTGAGACGTCCGATTTTTAATATTTGAACATTATAATAAATTGTTATTTTTTACTTATCTTGTTATTCTGTTATGTTTAGGCCCAATTATGTTTTTAACACATAGTTTATATATACACACATAACCCTAATTGTCAGACTTTGACATCTTGTACTTTTAGCCCCAGGGCACTCCTAATCATTTATCTTTGTATTAAGATTACTAAGGAGGACACTGTCTGGACTGCTGCCTATCGGCTAGATTTAGAGTTTTGTCGGTAAAGACCCGCGTAGCCAACGCTGGCTTTTTTTTCCCCGCACCTTTTAAATACCGCTGGTATTTAGAGTTCACAGAAGGGCTGGGTTTTCAGTGCGTTAGGCTCCTAAAAGGGAGCGTAGAGCATAATTTATCGCCACTGCAATTCTAGATACCAGCGGTGCTTACGGACGCGGCCAGCTTCAAAAACGTGCTCGTGCACGATTCCCCCATAGGAAACAATGGGGCTGTTTGAGCTGAAAAAAAACCTAACACCTGCAAAAAAGCAGCGTTCAGCTCCTAACGCAGCCCCATTGTTTCCTATGGGGAAACACTTCCTACGTCTGCACCTAAGACTCTAACATGTACCCCGAGTCTAAACATCCCTAACCTTACACTTATTAACCCCTAATCTGCTGCCCCCGCTATCGCTGATACCTGCATATTATTTTTAACCCCTAATCTGCCGCTCCGTACACCGCCGCAACCTACATTATACCTATGTACCCCTAATCTGCTGCCCCTAACACCGCCGACCCCTATATTATATTTATTAACCCCTATTAAGGTAGGAAAATTCTGATTGGCTGATTGAATCAGCCAATCAGATTCAAGTTCAATCCTATTGGCTGATCCAATCAGCCAATCAGATTGAGCTTGCATTCTATTGGCTGATCGGAACAGCCAATAGAATGCGAGCTCAATCTGATTGGCTGATTCAATCAGCCAATCAGATTTTCCCTACCTTAATTCCGATTGGCTGATTCAATCAGCCAATCAGATTTTCCCTACCTTAATTCCGATTGGCTGATAGAATCCTATCAGCCAATCGGAATTCGAGGGACGCCATCTTGGATGACGTCATTTAAAGGAACCTTCATTCGGACTTAGGACGTCGCAAGAAGAGGATGGATCCGCGCCGGAGGTCTTCAACATGGAGCCGCTTGTGACCGCTTTGAAGAAGATGGTTGCCGGTCCGGATCTACTCTTCTGCCCGGATAGGAGGAAGACTTTGGAGCCTCTTCTGGACCTCTTCAGCCGTCGCTTGATAGAAGACTTCAGCCGGATGATGGATCTCCAGCCCCCGCTTGGGCTTTGGATGAAGATTTCGGATCTTGGGTGATCGGTGATACCTGGCATGGTGAAGACAAGGTAGGAAGATCTTCAGGGGCTTAGTGTTAGGTTTATTTAAGGGGGTGTGGGTTAGATTAGGGGTATGTGGGTGGTGGGTTGTAATGTTGGGGGGGTATTGTATGTTTTTTTTTACAGGCAAAAGAGCTGAATTCTTTGGGGCATGCCCCGCAAAGGGCCCTTTTAAGTGCTGGTAAGGTAAAAGAGCTTTTCTATTTTAATTTTAGAATAGGGTAGGGCATTTTTTTATTTTGGGGGGCTTTGTTATTTTATTAGGGGGCTTAGAGTAGGTGTAATTAGCTTAAAATTGTTGTAATATTTTTATTATGTTTGTAATTAATTTTTTAATTTTTTGTAACTTAGCTTTTTTTATTTTTTGTACTTTAGTTAGTTTATTTAATTGTATTTATTTGTAGGTATTTTATTTAATTTATTTATTGATAGTGTAGTGTTAGGTTTAATTGTAGATAATTGTAGGTATTTTATTTAATTTATTTATTGATAGTGTAGTGTTAGGTTTAATTGTAACTTAGGTTAGGATTTATTTTACAGGTAATTTTGTAATTATTTTAACTAGGTAACTATTAAATAGTTATTAAAGGGTTAGAAATTGTTCCCATTTGACGCTAATTAAACTATATTATTATAATGACTATTATAAATGCAATTTAATTAAACCGTTTTTTAAGACAAAATTAAGCCTTTACATACCTTATTTTTTAGCAATAAACTATCATGAAATGAGCAGTAATGACCGCCCATAAAATGAGGCATGGCTTATGTAAATCCAGCATCCGCCCCCCATCCAATGGTGAAGCGGCTGGATCCCTTCATTTCAATATTGCCTTCAGACAACATTGCATGCGCAGTCTCTATGTTAATGTACAGCTGTTCATAGCCTATTCATCTGTATTGGAGGGGCAGCTTGAGCTTCACACAGACAAATGAGAGGAGACAGGGAATAATAAAATAACCTTAGCTGAGACTAGCTGTGTAAGACTTTGCTGCTGCTTTTGTCCCAGTTCAGCCCTGCACTAACGAGAGCAGCGTTTATACTAGAATTCTTCCCTGCCTGTGATTTAGTGCATCTTTGCTTCAGACTTTGAATTCAGCAGCAGTGTGAAAGCTCTGTTTATTTAAACTGTCCGGCTTATCTCCCCCTCTCCCTTGCTGTGTTTGATTGATTAGAGAGGGCTCCAATTCCACATGAAAGGAAACACAGCAAGAGGGAGGGGGAGATGAGTCCGACAGTGTAAATAAACAGAGCGCTCATACTCACGCTGTAAATGTCAGAAGCACAGATGCACTTCATCACAAACAGGGAAGAATCCTAACATACACACTGTTGATGCCGGCCGGTTTCTGAGATACTGCAATACAAATCTGTCAGGAGGCTAGAGCTGCCGCTCTAGTAACTTGTGTTCACTTCCTGTCTCCTCTCAGTAGACTGCTGAAAGCGGTGCTGGAGACAGGGGGGCGAGTCTGCGCATGTGTTCTAATGTAAATAGTTTAATTGCGCATGCGGGCCGCCATGATGTTTCTACCTAGGTAGAACATCGTAACATGCTGCATAATAATAAGTAGAAAATGGGTTTGGCGCAAAATTAATGTTTCAATTAAAATTTCAAGAAATGGAAAGAAAACTGTACAAAGGTCCCAATTACAAAAGGCTTTATTATAAAAAGAAGTTTTGAATGAGTTGAAAATATTTTTTGGGTTTACTATCCCTTTAACTATTTAATAGCTATTGTACCTGGTTAAAATAATTACAAAGTTGCCTGTAAAATAAATATTAATCCTAAAATAGCTACAATATAATTATTTGTTATATTGTAGCTATATTAGGGTTTATTTTACAGGTAAGTATTTAGCTTTAAATAGGAATAATTTATGTAATAAGAGTTAATTTATTTCGTTAGATTTAAATTATATTTAAGTTAGGGGGGTGTTAGTGTTAGGGTTAGACTTAGCTTTAGGGGTTAATACATTTATTATAGTAGCGGTGTGGTCCGGTCAGCAGATTAGGGGTTAATAATTGTAGGTAGGTGGAGGCGACGTTGGGGGCGGCAGATTAGGGGTTAATAAATATAATATAGGGGTCGGCTGTGTTAGGGGCAGCAGATTAGGGGTACATAGGTATAATGTAGGTTGCGGCGTTGTACGGAGCGGCAGATTAGGGCTTAAAAAAAATATGCAGGTGTCAGCGATAGCGGGGGCAGCAGATTAGGGGTTAATAAATATAATATAGGGGTCGGCGGTATTAGGGGCAGCAGATTAGGGGTACATAGGGATAAGGTAGGTGGCGGCGGTGTGCGGTCGGCAGATTAGGGGTTAAAAAATTTTAATAGAGTGGCGGTGATGTGGGGGGACCTCGGTTTAGGGGTGCATAGGTAGTTTATGGGTGTTAGTGTACTTTAGAGCACAGTAGTTAAGAGCTTTATAAACCGGCGTTAGCCCAGAAAGCTCTTAACTACTGACTTTTTTCTGCGGCTGGAGTTTTGTCGTTAGATTTCTAACGCTCACTTCAGCCACGACTCCCATTGAAAAGATAGGATACGCAATTGGCGTAGGGGGATCTGTGGTATGGAAAAGTCGCGGCTGCAAAGTGAGCGTTAGACCCTTACCTACACGACTCTAAATACCAGCGGTAGCCCAAAACCAGCGTTAGGAGCCTCTAACGCTGGTTTTGACGGCTAACGCCAAACTCTAAATCTAGCCGTATATGTTTAGTGCTTGCAGCACCATCAAGCTCATACTCTGATATATTGAGCTAAGTATACTTGTCCTCTGTCTACTCTTATCAAGGGGTATCCTAACTGTGTTTCTCCGCTATATTGTTATGAGTGGTCATTGTACTATGTTCACTGGTGTATCTTTATTTTGTACAGAATATAATTCCAATTATATTGTAAAGTGTCCTATTCTTTGATGGTGCTTTTTGTGTTCATCTATTTGAGGTTACTTTATGTTGATTAAAATTGTATTGGACAAGAGTGCTTATTGTGAGATCTCCTTTTTTTACTTATTGTTATCTCTTAATTATTATCTTAGATCTCAGCACCGGTATAGATTTTTACTTTTTGTCCTAACCATACTATTATCCTGAGCTGAAGTATATTAATTAAATATGATAAGAGCCTAATTCCATTAGAGAACAATACCCCTCACCAGACAACCTGGTGCCTCCATAGCAGCTATGGGAACTGAGATACCCACAATCTGTAGGTTGAGATTTTGGGGTGATCCTGAGGGAGCGGGAGCTATTCCCAGGTACCATTCGATAGCTCCGGATCCACAGAGGTAGTGATCTAAAAAGCGTCATGATCTGTGACTCGGGACCGGAGCAGCAGGGTTATAAAGGTACAAGGGGCATAGTCCATAAAGGAGGTTGGCTAAAAAAACAGTTCCGTAGTGAGCTTCCTCTTTGTAAACACCCCAGCCCATACCCCTTTAAGTTTATTGTAAGTCCCCAAAAGAGCGGAGTCCTGAAGCAATCGGCTTCCGGAGTGACCTAGGTTAAAGTTAAGCAGGGTATCTCTAGTGCTCCCAGCCGGCGAGTAGCTCCATAAGATCCCAGCTCGGGCCAGGTAAGGCGGAAAGGGGTAGAGTAGGTTAGAGATCAGCTCTTTCAGGGCAAAGTTCAGTCACTGCAACACAAGGTGAAATTCAAAGGGAGAAGAGATAGCTCTTGCAGCCCGGTATCCATGCCAGTCTCAGCCCCTGATGGTAGGGCAGAGGGGAAAAGGAGAACCGGCAGCACAGCCTGCCCAGAGTTAGACCACTGGATCACCCCTCTAGGCTGGAGTATGACAGTAGTCTGTGACAGTCCCTTCTTCCATCCAGATCTAAGGTCTCTAAACCTAATGACATGGAAATTGAATGCTTAGTTCTCAGTCGCAGAGGTTTCTCTGACTCTGAGTGATTAACACCATGATTCAGACCCGTAAGCCTGTTTCAAGGAAAATCTATCACAAAGTTTGGAAAAATTATATTTCATTGTGTTCTACTAATGATTACTTCTGGCATTCTTTTAGAATTCCTAGGATTCTTTAATATCTTCAGGATGGTTTAGATACTTTACCTCGTAGGAATGCATATCCCATATGTAACAGCTCGTGGACTCTTGCCACCATGAAATAAATTAATTTATCAAGTAAGTTCTTACATAAATTAAGTTTTTAAGCAACTTTCTAATTTACTCCTATTATCAAATTTTATTTGTTCTCTTGCTATCCTTATTTGAAAAGCAAGAATGCAATCTTAGGAGCTGGTTCATTTTTAGTTCAGCACCTGGGTAGCGTTTGCTGATTGGTGGCTAAATGTAATATCTTTGAGAACGCTTAGTTCTCAATCACAGAGATTTCTCTGACTTACTGATTAACACCATGATTCAGACCTGTAGCCTGTTTCAAGGAAAATCGATCACAAAGTTTGGAAAACTTATATTTCATTGTGTTCTACTCATGATTACCCCTGGCATTCTTTTAGAATTCCTAGGATTCTTCAGTTTCTTCAGGATGGTTTGGATCAGGGATAGGCACAAACCAAGGCTGTGGCGGACATTTTCCAAAGCAAAGACCTTAGTGAAGGACACCAATGTACATTTCAAATTAAAAACATCATTATATAGAGCTGAGTGTTATTATACTGATGCAGATACCACTAATCCTATAACCAGCTCTCCTCTGGCTATACGCATGTGTAAGTGTCACTACTGTGTCATTATATAGTGCTGGGTGTTATTATACAGAGTCAGATACCACTGATCCTATAACCAGCCCTCCTCTGGCTATACCCATGTGCCAGTGTCACGTCTGTGTCTTTGTATAGTGCTGGGTGTTATTATACAAATGCAGATACCACTGATCCTATAACCAGCACTCCTCTGGCTATACCCATGTGCCAGTGTCACTACTGTGTCTTTTTATAGAGCTGGGTGTTATTATACAGATGCAGATACCACTGATCCTATAACCAGCCCTCCTCTGGCTATACCCATGTGCCAGTACCACTACTGTGTCATTATATAGTGATGGGTGTTATTATACAGATACCACTGATCCTATAACCAGCCCTCCTCTGGCTATACCCATGTGCCAGTGTCACTACTGTGTCATTATATAGTGCTTGGTGTTATTATACTGATGCAGATACCACTGATTATATAACCAGCCCTCCTCTGGCTATACCCATGTACCAGTGTCACTACTGTGTCATTATATAGTGCTTGGTGTTATTATACTGATGCAGATACCACCAGGGATAGGCAAGGTGTCCGTACACGGACACTGGTGTCCGTGACTGGCCCTTGCAGTGTCCGCCGCCCATTTTGCTGTGGGGAGGGAGGAGAAGGACAGATGAATGGTGGTCCTGACTCCTCCTTGATACACGAGGCGCCATTCTCCCTTTCCTATTAAATAATAGGAAAGGGAGAATATCTAGTGTGAATAAAGTTGGTGGCTTGTCAAGAGACTGCTAGCGATATTGGGTGTTATGGAATAAATAAAGCCTGAGTGAAATACTGGATGTGTATCTGCATCTGTATAATAACACTCAGCACTATACAAAGACACAGAAGTGACACTGGCACATGGGTATAGCCAGAGGAGAGCTGGTTATAGGATCAGTGGTATCTGCATCAGTATAACAGTGTTAATTTCGTCGACTAAAACTAGACTAAAATGAGTATAAAATTAAAGAAATTCTGGTGACTAAAATACGACTAAAACTAAAATGGCATTTTAGTCAAAAGACTATGACTAAAACTAAATCAAAATGACATTTTAGTCAAAATACTATGACTAAAACTAAATCAAAATTTGCTGACAAAAACATTTTATGCAAGTTGTTATAATCAAGCCATATCTAATTACTGCTCTTTGTACAATTTACAAAACTTAATTTTATTAAATTTTAAGATAAATAAAAACATGTTATATACCACAACAGTTAAGTCTGTATTGCATGTTCAAACCTTAATACCATAAATAAAAACAGGTTAATAAACCTTTACTCCAGGAGTATATCATGAGTTTGGAAGTTCTAGAGCAGTGCTAATATCGTTGCCAACATCTTTTCAAATCTGTGAACAATCAATTGATTCTTCCTATAGAAATAAGCATAACCCACGAGTATGAGTTTAAGTTATGCTGTGCCTGTGCTAGCTGCAGAAACTTTTTGTTGTGTTGAGTTACTTGATACTTGTTTTAATTATTAACAGAGAACTGTTAAAGTTTTTATATTGGGTAATATGTTCAATACAGCCAATACAGTTTACAGTTTTGTTTTTTTATATTTTAAAGTTGCACTTCTGTTTGTTTATGAAACTTGGTTTTATTTAATTTTAAGTTTAATAAAGATGTTATATATCACAACGGCTAAATCTGTGTCTGTATTGCATGTTTAAACCTTAATACCATAAATAATTACAGGTGTTATGTTTACTCCTGGAGTATATAATCAGTTTGCAAATTATAGAGAAATGCTTAAATAATGTATTACACTTTAACTAGACCCCTTAGATTTTAGTTGACTAAAATCTACTGGAGATTTAGTCGACTAAAATCTACTGGAGATTCAGTCGACTAAAATCTACTGGAGATTCAGTCGACTAAAACTAGACTAAAACTAAAACAATTCAGATGACTAAAATATGACTAAAACTAAAATGGCATTTTAGTCAAAAGACTAAAACTAAGACTAAATTGAAATTTGCAGTCAAAATTAACACTGCAGTATAATAACACCCAGCGCTATATAATGACACAGTAGTGACACTGGCACATGGGTATAGCCAGAGGAGGGCTGGTTATAGAATCAGTGGTATCTGCATCAGTATAATAACACCCAGCACTATACAAAGACACAGTAGTGACACTGGAACATGGGTATAGCCAGAGGAGGGCTGGTTATAGGATAAGTGTTATCTGCATCTGTATAATAACACCCAGCACTATATAATGACACAGTAGTGGCACTGGCACATGGGTATAGCCAGAGGAGGGCTGGTTATAGGATCAGTAGTATCTGCATCTGTATAATAACACCCAGCACTATACAAAGACACAGAAGTGACACTGGCACATGGGTATAGCCAGAGGAGAGCTGGTTATAGGATCAGTGGTATCTGCATCAGTATAATAACACCCAGCACTATATAATGACACAGTAGTGACACTGGCACATGGGTATAGCCAGAGGAGGGCTGGTTATAGGATCAGTGTTATCTGCATCTGTATAATAACACCCAGCACTATATAATGACACAGTAGTGACACTGGCACATGCGTATAGCCAGAGGAGAGCTGGTTATAGGATCAGTGTTATCTGCATCAGTATAATAAAACCCAGCACTATATAATGATGTTTTTAATTTGAAATGTACCTTGGTGTCCTTCACTAAGGTCTTTGCTTTGGAAAATGTCCGCCACAGCCTTGGTTTGTGCCTATCCCTGGATACCACTGACCCTATAACCAGCCCTTGTTTGGCTATACGCTTGTGCCAGTGTCACTACTGTGTCATTATATAGTGCTGGGTGTTATTATACTGATGCAGATACCACTGATCCTATAACCAGCCCTCCTCTGGCTATACCCATGTACCAGTGTCACTACTGTGTCATTATATAGTGCTGGGTGTTATTATACTGATGCAGATACCACTGATCCTATAACCAGCCCTTGCTTGGCTATACGCATGTGCCAGTGTCACTACTGTGTCTTTGTATAGTGCTGGGTGTTATTATACAGATGCAGATAACACTGATCCTATAACCAGCCCTTGCTTGGCTATACGCATGTGCCAGTGTCACTACTGTGTCTTTGTATAGTGCTGGGTGTTATTATACAGATGTAGATACCACTGACCCTATAACCAACCCTTGTCTAGCTATACACATGTGCCAGTGTCACTACTGTGTCATTATATAGCGATGGGTGTTATTATACTGATGCAGATACCACTGACCCTATAACCAACCCTTGTCTGGCTATACCCATGTGCCAGTGTCACTACTGTGTCTTTGTATAGTGCTGGGTGTTATTATACAGATGCAGATACACATCCAGTATTTCACTCATGGTTTATTTATTCCATAACACCCAATATCACTAGCAGTCTCTTGACAAGCCACCAACTTTATTCACACTACATATTCTCCCTTTCCTATTATTTAATCAGAAAAAAAAGATATACTAAGGTTGTGAATCACAACCCTGCGAAACGTAGCGCCGCGTGTATCAAGGAGGAGTCAGGACCACCATTCATCTGTCCTTCTCCTCCCTCCCCGCAGCAAAATGGGCGGCGGACACTGCAAGGGCCAGTCACGGACACCAGTGTCCGTGTATGGGCACCTTGCTTATCCCTGGTTTGGATAAGGGTTTGTCTGTCAGTATTTTGAAAGGACAACTCTCTGCTCTTTCTGTTTTATTTCACAAACAAATTGCTCATCTTCCAGATATTCATTGTTTTGTTCAGGTTTAATTCAAATTAAACCTGTTATTAAACCAATTTCTCCTCCCTGGTGTTACAGATTTTGCAGGCACTTGCTTTTGATCCTATGCATTATTTGGACATTAAACTTCTTTCTTGGAAAGTGTTGTTTCTTTTGGCTATCTCTTCTGCTAGGAGAATTTCTAAAATATCTGCTCTCTCTTGTGAGTCTCCTTATCAGATTTTACATCAAGATAAAACTGTTTTGCGGACTTCATTCAAATTTTTACGTAAGGTTGTTCATTCTTACAACATTAATAGGAAAATTATTGTTCCCTCCTTTTGTCCTAATCCAAAAAATTCCTCTGAAGGAATCTTGCATTCTTTGGAAGTTGTTAAAACAATTAAATATTATGTCGATGCTACTAAAGATTTCAGACAGACTTCTAGGGCGCGATCACATATACGGCGCAGGTTTCGGCACAAGCGTGGAAACCTGCGCCACCCGTAATTTCACCTCGCACATCGGGGTATTACATATATGGGGCCGGCATTTCCTAAGTGGCATAAGTCGGATAAACTAGCGATGTCCAGAAATAAGTGTAAATACAAATTTCTGGAGTCGCCAGTGACTTACGGCAATTTAGAAACTGCCGGCGCCTAAGAAAAGAACATCTAAAATCTCCCGTAACTGTCTAACATGCCTCCCAAATATAAGCTTGACACGTATAACCCTTATATCCGCAATCCCCCCTCTCACTACTAATAATAAATGTATTAACCCCTAGACCGACAACCCCCCACAACGCAATATGCCTATTTAAACTATTAACCTTTTTACTTTAAAAAGTATTAACCCCTAAACCGCAATAGCCCACAACGCAATTAACATCTTTAAGTATTAACCCCTAAACCGCCATAGCCCACAAGGCAATTAACCTAACCTAACCCCCCTAACCGAACACCCCCTAAATGAACTAAAATTACCTAATTTACAAAATAATAAAGTTACTATTAAATTTAAAAAAAAAAAACAACTTCAAAAATACAAATAAACTAAGTATAAATTAAATGGGCAGTCTAATCAAAATTCTGGATTAGACTGTCCCTTTAAGCTAGAATTACTGAAAATAAAAAAAAATAAGATTACAAAAAATAATAAAGCAAATGACAAAACTAATTACACCTAATCTAATCCCCCTAATAAAATAAAAAGCCCCCCAAAATAATAAAAATCCCTACCCTATATTACATTACAAATAGCCTTTAAAAGGGCCTTTTGCGGGGCATTGCCCCAAAGTAATCAGCTCTTTTACCTGTAAAAAAAATACAATCCCCCCCCCAACATTACAACCCACCACCCACACACCCAACTCTACTCTAAAACCCACCCAATCCCCCCATAAAAAAACCTAACACTAACCCCTTGAAGATCACCCTACCTTGAGACGTCTTCACCCAGCCGGGCACAAGTGGTCCTCCAGATGGTCCGAAGTCTTCATCCTATGCGGGCAGAAGTGGACCTCCAGATGGGCAGAAGTCTTCATCCAGACGGCATCTTCTATCTTCATCCATCCGGAGCGGGTCCATCTTGAAGCTAGCTGATGCGGAGCATCCTCTTCTTCCGACGACTCCCGATGAACGAAGGTTCCTTTAAATGACATCATCCAAGATGGCATCCCTTGAATTCCGATTGGCTGATCTAATTCAATCAGCCAATCGGAATTAAGGTAGGAAAATTCCTATTGGCTGATGCAATCAGCCAATAGAATTGAAGTTCAATCCTATTGGCTGATCCAATCAGCCAATAGGATTGAGCTCGCATTCTATTGGCTGTTCCAATCAGCCAATAGAATGCGAGCTCAATTCTATTGGCCGATTGCATCAGCCAATAGGATTATTCCTACCTTAATTCCGATTGGCTGATAGAATCCCATCAGCCAATCGGAATTCAAGGGACGCCATCTTGGATGACGTCATTTAAAGGAACTTTCTGTCAGGATTCCATTCCAGCTTTTCTTTCTCACCTAAGCATACCTGCCTTGCTTTTACCACTCCCCTATTTAAGGCTTCTCAGCACCTTAAACAGGTGCTTAGTTATTGTTGATTTGCAGCTAGAAGCTATGCCAAAATTCTACCTGACTCCTTACTGAGGATTAAGCAAGGATTACAATTTAAACCAAAGAACTAAAGATTTGTTTAAAGGCTCTTTCTATTCACTAGAGCTTTGCTTGAAGTGCTGCAGCGCTTGTTTGGATTTCCTTATTTATTTTACTTGAAGGTGATTACCAGCGTCAGCGCAATTTCTCAAGGAAAATTCACAAGCTACAAACTGGGACATTTCTCTGTTTCTATCTGTTATCAAGTATTGAGGATTACTTGGGACTCACTTAAAACTTCTTGTTAAGTCATATCACAGATAACCCACCTTTGACTAACGGAACTTGGCCACGCCCTCCAACTATCACCGAGACACTCCCACAGCTTCAACCGGAGCTACAAGCCGACTCTGATTAAACAGCTCACTTGCTCAACGCAACTGTAAGAAGCTATCTTTTGAAATACAGACCGCATAGCTCTGGTAACTAACTATTCCGTGTAACGCCTCTGACGTCAGTCCTCTGTAGTTGTAAACTGACACAAGGATTTCATGCGCTGCTGAGCATAAGCTAAAATATACCTCCTTACATGTAAGAGCTCTGACTCTATTAATAATTTAAAGGGAACGAAACAAATTCTCTCTGTGCATTCAGTTGCAAGAATAAAAGCAACTAGAAAAGGGAATAACAGTTTCTCATATAAAATAGAAACCTGCTTATGCAAAGTCTGAATTATATTCTTGCATTTATGCAACTTGGAGTACGTTATACTGTCATCATACCTTAAGTACTATTTCTCAAAGGACTGTTTCATCTTATAATTTACAGACTTCTCATTTAATTAAATTCACTTATGTCACTCTGAGCTCATCACTCATATAAGCACAGAGACTAAAGTGATACATTCACTTATTTTAGGATAAATAGATCTGCAGTTGAGATCCATAATTTCCTTTAACTGTGTCAACTGCTGACACTCTAAGCATATCCTCACACCTTCATTCGTCGGGAGTCGTCGGAAGAAGAGGATGCTCCGCGTCAGTTGGCTTCAAGATGGACCCGCTCCGCTCCGGATGGATGAAGATAGAAGATGCCGTCTGGATGAAGACTTCTGCCCGTCTGGAGGTCCACTTTTGCCCGCATAGGATGAAGACTTCGGACCGTCTGGAGGACCACTTGTGCCCGGCTGGGTGAAGACGTCTCAAGGTAGGGTGATCTTCAAGGGGTTAGTGTTAGGTTTTATTAAGGGGGGATTGGGTGTGTTTTAGAGTAGGGTTGGGTGTGTGGGTGGTGGGTTGTAATGTTGGGGGGATTGTATTTTTTTTTACAAGTAAAAGAGCTGACTTTTTGGGGCAATGCCCCGCAAAAGGCCCTTTTAAGGGCTATTTGTAATGTAGTATAGGGTAGGGATTTTTATTATTTTGGGGGGCTTTTTATTTTATTAGGGGGATTAGATTAGATGTAATTAGTTTAAAATTTTGTAATTTTCTTTATTATTTTCTGTAATCTTAGTTTTTTTATTTTCAGTAATTCTAGTTTAAAGGGACAGTCTAATCCAGAATTTTGATTAGACTGCCCCTTTCATTTATACTTAGTTTATTTGTATTTTTAAAGTTGTTTTTTTTTAAATTTAATAGTAACTTTATTATTTTGTAAATTAATTTTAGTTCATTTAGGGGTTGTTCGGTTAGGGGGGGTTAGGTTAGGTTAATTGCGTTGTGGGCTATGGCGGTTTAGGGATTAATACTTAAATAGGTTAATTGCGTTGTGGGCTATGGCGGTTTAGGGGTTAATACTTAAATAGGTTAATTGCGTTGTGGGCTATGGCGGTTTAGGGGTTAATACTTAAATAGGTTAATTGCATTGTGGGCTATGGCGGTTTAGGGGTTAATACTTTAATAGGTTAATTGCGTTGTGGGCTATGGCGGTTTAGGGGTTAATAGACTTTATTAGTTATTGCGGTGGGGATTGCGGTTGACAGGTAGATAGACATTGCGCATGCATTAGGTGTTATTTTATTTTTGCAGGCATTTTCGGGAGTTACGGTGCTCCCATACTCAGCGCAAGGCTTGCTACGGCTGCCTTTTATGGCGAGGTAAAAATGGAGTAAGATTTCTCCATTTTTGCCACGTAAGTCCTTGCGCTGGATATTGGATACCAATTTACGACGCGGTTCCATGTTAGCTTATGGGAGTAAAAATTGCGGGCGACAGGTGACCTATACGCACGTAACTTGTATGCTACGCCGTATATGTAATACCAAAATCACGTAAAATCTGCCGTCGCCGGCATTTGCGGGTGACGCTGCATATGTAATGGAGGCCCTAGTCTGTTTGTTCTTTTTTCTGGTTCTTGGAACGGTCAGAAGGCCTCAGCTATTTCTTTAGCCTCATGGTTAAAACTGTTGATTCACAAGACTTATTTGGAGGCGGGCACTCTTCACCTCAGAGAATTACAGCTCATTCTACTAGATCGGTTGCCACATCTTGGGCTTTCAAGAATGAGGCTTCAGTTGATCAAATTTGCAAAGTGGCCACTTGGTCTTTTCTGCATACATTTACTAAATTTTACAATTTTGATGTTTTTGTCTCTTCAGAAGCAGCTTTTGGTAGAAAGGTCTTTCAAGCAGTTGTCTCAGTTTAATTATGGTTCCTATATTTTGAGGGGTTTTTTTGTCATAAAAGACATTATTTTAAAAATTTTGGATTTAATTTCTCAGCAAAAAAAATCAGTTTTTTTTATCCCTCCCTTTATTGTTACTCGTGGACTTCCACATCTTGGGTATTATTTCTTATACGTAACAGCTCGTGGGCTCTCGCCCCCCATATCAAAGAAAACATAATTTATGTAAGCACTTGCCTGATAATTAATTTCTTACATGAAGGCGAGAGTCCATGAGGCCCACCCATTTGTTATATTTTTTTGTTTAAATGCACATCTTTTATCCTGCTCCTCTTTTTTGGCTTTTACTCCTTAAACACCTCAACACTTGGCTATTAATTAAACTGAGGTATGTGCGAGGTGGGTGGAATATTTATAGGCTTTTGAGGTTTGGGAAACTTTACCTGGTAGGAATGTATATCCCATACGTAACAGCTTGCGGACTCTTGCCACCATGAACGAAATTAATTTATCAGGTAAGTTCTTACATAAATTAAGTTTTTAAGCAACTTTCTAATTTACTCCTATTATAAAATTGTGTTCGTTCTCTTGCTATCTTTATTTGAAAAGCAAGAATGCAATCTTAGGAGCTGGTTGATTTTTTATTCAGAACCTGGGTAGCACTTGCTGATTGGTGGCTAAATGTAATATCTTTGAGTCCTTATAATTTTTTTGTGCAATATTTTGTTTTAATAATTTCTATTGGATGGCGTTATTATGAGTGTAACTGTACTTTGTAATGTATTTTTGATGAGTTTTGTGACACTTTTTTGTTTTGCGAACTAGTTAATCAGAGCTCTGAGGTCCCACTATTCCGACGAGCGTTAACTTCAATTTCGCTGAAGGGATTGCGTTTACTTTCACCTTGTAATACAAGCAAAAAAC
Organism: Bombina bombina; assembly: GCF_027579735.1. Taxonomy (NCBI): domain Eukaryota; kingdom Metazoa; phylum Chordata; class Amphibia; order Anura; family Bombinatoridae; genus Bombina; species Bombina bombina. The sequence goes on along the minus strand of NC_069509.1, from coordinate 134,878,010 downwards.
CTGTTGTGTAAACACCCGCAATAAACCCCTTTTTGCTTGTGCGTAACTATTAGCACTCCACTCATAACCTAGCCCTTTATTTGCAAAGCGGAGTTTAATTGCATATATATCAATAAATATATATAAATATATATATATATATATATATATATATATATATACTAGTCCTGTGCACGAGCAGTGGCTGTCAGCCATCCTTATGAGGAGGTGAAGAGTCTTCATAAATGGGGTCCATAAATGGGGTCCATAATGCCCATTTAATCATTGTATTGACGTTTATGTATAATAGCGAGAAAATCAAGCTGTGTATTAATTTAGTTTCTTCGGTTTTGCCTTATGCAGTCCATATTCACATTTTGTTATAAAAGACAAACGCAAGGCACTAATTGATCTGCTAATAAGAATGGACTTACCTAGTATGAGAAATGTGAATACGCTCAGTGACGTAACACCTAGGGGCTGATTTAACAAGCCCAGTATGCTGCCTTATGCAGCTGTGTCCGCGCGAGCAGTTTTTATGAATGTTTGTATGTATTTGCTGGTGAGCTGTTTTGAATGAAAGCCATAGAGCTGTAATAAATATGACTTTTTTATAGCTATAATTGATATCTAAATTACACTGGACATGTTCCTTATCATTGCAAATTATACAGACTGCTTTCAATCATGATTTCATAAATTAAGCACTGATGCAACTTGAATGCCAATAGTATACATGTATATTTATATGGATATTTAGAACATAGTGTACTGACATATGATTACAGGTTTTCAGCTGTAATAGTCCAATAGTTTATATTTAAACTATGTACAATTTTGAATATTTAAATTTTATGAGCGCATGTGCTATTTAAGTATTAAAATGACTATGCATTTCTTGCTTCAGGGCAAAAGACGTCATCTCTAAGGATCCATCAATGTAAATAAAAAAGGAAAGGCAGCACTCAGGTGACTGTAAAAATAAAATAAACAACTTTATTCGAACATTAAAAAAAAGAGTGTCCAGCAGGAAAAGGGAGTGAGTCCCTTACGCGTTTCATGCTCTGCAGCACTTACTCATAGGGTACAACAATCATACTCTATTTAAACCATGGGCGACTAATCAGTACTCACAGTGTCATGATGGAAACCCTGGATTACAAAAAAGCATAAAAACAGCAACATAAGAACATATACATTGATAAAAATTCATCTTATAGCCTAAAACACACAAATAAGGTATTTGAGTATTCAAATAAAACAAAATCATAAAGAAGATTTTGGAGATTTTTGCATGAAATGGAATTGTCACTTATATAGTTATACACCATCCAATGTCTAGATAATTAGTAATAATAATATCTAGAAATGTGCGATTCGTTTCGCATCGATTCGGAAATTCGGCCGAATTACTTAAATCCGGAGATTCAGATCGATTTGAATTTCTGAATTGAAATAGTGCCGAATCTACCGAATAAATCCGAATTAGTTCAGATTTATTCGGTAGATTTGGATGGCCATGGATTACACTGGTATTGTACAGTATATTAGGTTATATCACTCTGCTATGGGTTACACCTACTATACAGTACATAATACTAGTCTAATACACAGCATATCCCACCTAACACATACTGAAATTCCGAATTTCCGAATCAAACTGAATCCAGCCAAATTTATTTGAATCCGAATGAATCCGAAACAAATTGATTCAAATTTTTCCGACTTCGAATCGATCCGAACTGAAATTCGAAAACATCCAAATCGATCCGAACCGAATTTTTTCGCCATGCACATGTCTAATAATAACAATAATATTCTCCAAATGGCATGTCAACAAAAATAAATGTGATATGCCTTGACTACCATTACCACCCATATTAGCAAACATGGCAAGTCACCTAGAATACACGTAAATGTGTTACAAAAAATTGGCCCATGATAAGTAGGAGGGACTCAACCTTGAACAAATCACTAGAATGACATAGCTCATGCAATATGTGCAATATAGGCTCACATGTATAAACGTGACATACCACATGGAGTATAAACACAAAAATCTTTACAGATATGTCTAAATACAAATGGTGAAGTTCAATTCAAGTATTATACAATATATCTGCAAATTTATACAAAATATCACACCAAGCATATATGAAATCATATACGGGGGAACTTCAGGGCAGCACCCGTGTTAGGACGCATCACTGCTTGCTGCTCTAGCTTTTCAACAGTAATCCTTAAATATCGTCTTTTGACAGAACCATCCAGAGGAGAAATTAACAGAATTGAACTTTCCCATCGAAGGCGCACAAAGCAAGCTCATTATTACCAGAATTGCTGCTGGCTACAGTGCTTGGAGTCATTTTAACACCAAGACAGTAACTATAACCCCCGGCAGGGCGCTCTTGGGCCCTGTCGTTACACGGCACTTATTGTGTCATACGCTATACCTTATATTCAACATCTGCAGTAAATAAGTATCACAATTACCTGTGGAGATGGTAAATCATATTTTATTGGAGATTAACTGTTGATTTCACATCATGCCGCATTTACTGAGATCTTGATGGTTACTTCTTGTTCCTTGCAACCAGATACTCACTCTAGAGATGTCCACACTGGGAGACTGAGGCAACCACTACCCCTCGCTATGAGCGATGAAGCTGACTTGGAAGCTAACATCAAAGCTCAACTTGTGAAGAGCATGATTATGGAGCCTCCAACTAGTTACAACAGAGTAATGATAGACCTCATGGATCCTCCCATAGAGCCATATGCAACAGTTCCTATTTTGGCTATGGAGGTCATTGAAGCAGAAGCTATGCTATTGAACCTAGCAGGAGTTACAGGCCTCTATTTATCAAGCCGTCAACTGCAAATACGCTGGAATTCCGCAGCATATTTGTGGTGAGGCTGATTCGCCGTAGTTATCAAGCCCTACAGACCGGCAAAAGTAGAATTTAGTGACGTAAGCTACGATCCGCCGGACTCAGTCCGACACAGATTGATTCTTACGTCACTCCAGATGTGCCGAACGCAAGTTCGGCACAATCTGACTACTTTTGGAATTTTTCAAATTCCTACCAGGTACGCTCGGCACTTTTCCAGCCCAGCGTACCTGGTTTTCTATCCGCCGCCCTGGAGGTGGCGGATCACATAGGAATCAATGGGAGTCTGACAGCAGCGAAAGCTCATGTTCGCTGCTGCCCGATATCCCATTGATTTCTATGGGAACGTTTACACCTAACACCCTAACATGTACCCCGAGTCTAAACACCCCTAATCTGCCCCCCCTACACCGCCGCCACCTACATTAAACTCATTAACCTCTAAACCGCCGCTCCCGGACCCTGCCACAACTATAATAAATATATTAACCCCTAAACCGCCGCTCCCGGAACCCCACCGCACCTAAATAAAGGTATTAACCCCTAAACCGCTGCTCACGGACCCCGCCGCAACTATAATAAATATGTTAACCCCTAAACTGCCGCTCCTGGACCCCGCCACAACTATAATAAAGATGTTAACCCCTAAACCGCCGCTCCCGGACCCCGCCACAACTATAATAAATATGTTGACCCCTAAACCACCGCTCCCGGACCCCGCCGCCACCTACATAAGACCTATTAACCTCTAATCTGCCGCCCCTATACCACCGCCACCTACATAAAGTTATTAACCCTATCCTGCCCCCCTATACCGCCGCCACCTATATTAAATTTATTAACCCCTAAACCTTAATCTAACCCTAACGCTAACACCCCCCTAACTTAAATATTATTTAAATAAATCTAAATAAAAATTACTATTATTAACTAAATTATTCCTATTTAAAAATAAATACTTACCTATAAAATAAACCCCAAGATAGCTACAATATAATTAATAATTACATTGTAGCTATTTTAGGATTTATTTTAATTTTACAGGCAACATTGTATTTATTTTAACTAGGTACAATAGTTATTAAATAGTTATTAACTATTTAATAACTACCTAGTTAAAACAATTACAAAATTACCTGTAAAATAAAACCTAACCTAAATTACAATTAAACCTAACACTACACTATCATTAAATTAATTAAATAAATTAACTACAATTACCTAAAATTAAATACAATTAAATAAACTAAACTATAGTACAAAAAACAAACACTAAATTACAGAAATTTAATTTTTTTTTACAAGAAGTTTAAACTAATTACACCTAATATAAGCCCCCTAATAAAATAATAAAGCCCCCCAAAATAATAAAATGCCCTACCCTATCCTAAATTACAAAGTAATCAGCTCTTTTACCAGCCCTTAAAAGGGCTTTTTGCGGGGCATTGCCCCAAAGTAATCAGCTCTTTTACCTGTAAAAGAAAATACAACCCCCCAACATTACAACCCACCACCCACATACCCCTACTCTAAAACCCACCCAAACCCCCCTTAAAAAAACTAACACTAACCCCCTGAAGATCACCCTACCTTGAGCCATCTTCACCCAACCGGAGCGAACTCTTCATCCAAGCGGGGCAGAAGAGGTCCTCCATCTGGTAGAAGTCTTGATCCAAGCGGGGCAGAAGAGGTCCTCCATCCGGTAGAAGTCTTCATCCAAGCAGCGTCTTCTATCTTCATCCATCCGGAGCGGAGCCATCTTCCATCCAGCCGACGCGGAGCCATCCTCTTCAACCAACGGACTAACAACGAATGACGGTTCCTTTAAGTGATGTCATCCAAGATGGCTTCCCTCGAATTCCGATTGGCTGATAGGATTCTATCAGCCAATCGGAATTAAGGTAGGAAAAATCAGATTGGCTGATTCAATCAGCCAATCGGATTGAAGTTCAATCCGATTGGCTGGTCCAATCAGCCAATCAGATTGAGCTCGCATTCTATTGGCTGTTTCGAACAGCTAATAGAATGCAAGCTCAATCCGATTGGCTGATTGGATCAGCCAATCGGATTTTTCCTACCTTAATTCCGATTGGCTGATAGAATCCTATCAACCAATCGGAATTCGAGGGACACCATCTTAGATGACATCATTTAAAGGAACCGTCATTCGTTGTTAGTCCGTCGGTTGAAGAGGATGGCTCTGCGTCAGCTGGATGGAAGATGGCTCCGCTCCGGATGGATGAAGATAGAAGACGCCGCTTGGATGAAGACTTCTACCGGATGGAGGACCTCTTCTGCCCCGCTTGGATCAAGACTTCTACCGGATGGAGGACCTCTTCTGCCCCGCTTGGATGAAGAGTTCAGCCTGGTTGGGTGAAGACGGCTCAAGGTAGGGTGATCTTCAGGGGCTTAGTGTTAGGTTTTTTTAAGGGGGGTTTGGGTGGGTTTTAGAGTAGGGGTATGTGGGTGGTGGGTTGTAATGTTGGGGGGGTTGTATTTTTTTTTACAGGTAAAAGTGCTGATTACTTTGTGGCAATGCCCTGCAAAAAGCCCTTTTAAGGGCTGGTAAAAGAGCTGATTACTTTGTAATTTAGGATAGGGTAGGGCATTTTATTATTTTGGGGGGCTTTATTATTTTATTAGGGGGCTTAGATTAGGTGTAATTAGTTTAAACTTCTTGTAATTTTTTTATTTTCTGTAATTTAGTGTTTTTTTGTGTGCTATAGTTTAGTTTATTTAATTGTATTTAATGTTAGGTAATTGTAGTTAATTTATTTAATTCATTTAATGATAGTGTAGTGTTAGGTTTAATTGTAATTTAGGTTAGGTTTTATTTTACAGGTAATTTTGCAATTATTTTAACTAGGTAGTTAAGAATCAACATCACAAAACAGGTAGTAGTATTCCCAGGGACAGCATAACTTCATTGTCAATAACAGCTGCAAAACTTAAACTGCATTTATTTTTCCGCATTGTATAATCTAAAGGCTACATCATATCATATGCTTGATATTGATAGCAAAAGATAGGCAGCATAGTGACTGTGTTGTTATGTTAGTATCAAAAGTTGCTTCTGTTTGAAAATCCGCTAACTGATTCATTATGACATCCATTACTGTAGCCACTTAACATGACAGTTCTCAGTGCCCGTCACTGTAATATCTTCTACTGTACTGGAGTCTGGACTTCACACAGACAGTCAGTCACTAACTTGTATAACACTTCACAATCACTGATCTTCACCGTTCATCATATACTACATACATGATGAGAGAATGAGATGAATTTGTGTGGTGACTGATCAGTGATCTTCTAAGTTCTGCCCTAACTCCTGACCAACCACGATGTTTGCCTCTGCTCAGTCAGTGCTGCTGCTGCTCTGCTCTTTTGCTGGCCTGCTGCTGCCTTCAGCCTGCTGCCCACTGCTAGTGCCCAAATAAAAAAAATACCACCTTACTAAGTTGCCGTCCACCGTCCTGAAGTTCCCGCCGTCGGCCCGTCTCTGAGGTGAGGTCTCGACTCTCTTCAGACTCAGTCCCTGGACCCTGGCTGCTCCCACTGTCTGTCCACACGTGACCCCACGTGCCGTGGCCTGGCTGCTAACTGATACTGACTGATGACGCAACGCACGCAGCAGCTCCCTGGCTGAGGCTCCCAACACTATGTCACGTGGTGCTAGTGGTGGTGAGACAGACAGTCAACTCTCGTGACATCACAGTCGCTGGCCCGGGCCCGCCCCACCTGCTGCCTGACCCGGCCCACATATGATGATCCTCCTCCTCCCTGGTGGCCCAGTGGTGAGCTGAGTAAAGTTGCGGTCCGAGTCAGAGTGAGGCAGCCCCAGCAGCGGTCGGACGGAGAGGGGGTTAAGGGGTTAACAATATAAAAAAATAACTTAGAAGTTTAATATAATAATAACTTTTACTACACGAATGCTGCAGCAGTGGGGACTAAATACTAACTGTGTATATAACAGGGACGGACTCGCAACAAGATCTTAGCGCAATTTAGCAAAGCTGCAATAATATATACAGCAGCCAGGCCAGCCCAGCTGAGCTGCCGGCCAGCGGCCCACCGGGATTTTTCCCGGTATCCCAGCTGCCAAATCCGGTCCTGTACATATGCTTCTCTCTACCTGATTTCCATGTATGCATTTTGTTGTATCTATTTACTGTAAAATTTATATTTTGTTCTACGTGACATAAGTATTACTTCTACAATGTTGTATGCCTTGAAATGAACCTCAATAAAAAATAACTTAAAAAATAAATAAATAAATAACATCATACACAATCAGAGAACTCTCGAGATACACTAACATGATTCTATCTATAATGAAATATACTGAGTCGATTTAATGAGGTATTCATAAGCAACAATCATTTGTAAAACCCATTACTTGCAGTGTATTCACACAAAACAGCCTAATACTCCTATTAATTGTGCTAAATAATCATGCTAAGCTCCAGATCTTCTAAATTATTTCAATAAGAATTTCCACAGTGTTCTAACTCTATTATGATCGAAAATATCTATTCCACAAAATAACTCATGTGCCACTCCTGATTTAAACCCAGTGGTGTTTTTGTGTTTAGCTTATATATCCAAAATAACTCTTTCTTTAATAATTCTTTACTTCTATTTCTACCTCCCAATAGAGGGTTCGAGATGTCAATAACATGAACAGAGAACCTAGGTTCATTTGTAAAATGAAAACTATTGAAATGTCTTGCTACACTTTGATATATAGTTCATAATATCCCTTTTGTGTTCACATATCCTTGTCCTCAAGCTCCATGAAGTTTGCCCTATATATTGTTCATGGCAAATAATGCACTCCAGGAGATACGAATTCTGCAACAGTTTGCATAATGCTTAATCTGAAATATTACACTGCACCTAAAAGTACCATTCTTTCTTAGCCAATTCCTTGAACTTTACCTGTGACTATCAACTAAGCTTGGTGACAATCTTTTACTAAGAGCTGGTGGTTTCTTAGAAACATATTTAAACTTGTCTGTTAATCGTGTCAAAACTGGATCACCTTTTAGAATGGGTAGATTACGCTTGAGAATATTACAAATATCCTTAAACTGTAGGAAATATTCAGTTGAGAAGACCACAGTATCTTTGCCCTTCTTACGATTACTAGCTCTACCCCCCACAAAAGTTTTTTTTTCACATCATTCAAGGTTCTTAATAACTCATTGTCATCATAGCCTCTAACTTTTAATCTATCAATCAGTCCTCTTGTCTGGATCTCATATAGCATCCATAGTAACCTCTCAGCTATACTTCCCCTCTTCCCCGTTGCTGTGATTGGAGATCGAGCCTGGCTTTGGAGCTGTGCCTCTTGCTGGTTTATGGTCCATCAATGTAGTCTTACTGAGAATTGTAAGTTCAAAAACCTTATTTTGAATTTATCCTATAAAAGAGTAGAGAAGGCGCCACATAGCATACTTCTGTATGATATATATCTCTTGTAGTGTGGAATAATATACATTCACTTGTAGTTGAGCACTAAAACTTAGTGCTGGCTTAGCAGATCCTCAGAGTTGTCCGGTGAACTCTCCACTCAAAAACCTGGAACATGCAGCTCATCTCGGTCCCTCCTCCCTCTGAGTGCGTTGGCGTGTGTATAATACAGGAAGTGCAGAATTATTAGGCAAATGAGTATTTTGACCACATCATCCTCTTTATGCATGTTGTCTTACTCCAAGCTGTATAGGCTCGAAAGCCTACTACCAATTAAGCATATTAGGTGATGTGCATCTCTGTAATGAGAAGGGGTGTGGTCTAATGACATCAACACCCTATATCAGGTGTGCATAATTATTAGGCAACTTCCTTTCCTTTGGCAAAATGGGTCAAAAGAAGGACTTGACAGGCTCAGAAAAGTCAGAAATAGTGAGATATCTTGCAGAGGGATGCAGCACTCTTAAAATTGCAAAGCTTCTGAAGCGTGATCATCGAACAATCAAGCGTTTCATTCAAAATAGTCAACAGGGTCGCAAGAAGCGTGTGGAAAAACCAAGGCGCAAAATAACTGCCCATGAACTGAGAAAAGTCAAGCGTGCAGCTGCCAAGATGCCACTTGCCACCAGTTTGACCATATTTCAGAGCTGCAACATCACTGGAGTGAAAAAGCACAAGGTGTGCAATACTCAGAGACTTGGCCAAGGTAAGAAAGGCTGAAAGACGACCACCACTGAACAAGACACACAAGCTGAAACGTCAAGACTGGGCCAAGAAATATCTCAAGACTGATTTTTCTAAGGTTTTATGGACTGATGAAATGAGAGTGAGTCTTGATGGGCCAGTTGGATGGGCCCGTGGCTGGATTGGTAAAGGGCAGAGAGCTCCAGTCCGACTCAGACGCCAGCAAGGTGGAGGTGGAGTACTGGTTTGGGCTGGTATCATCAAAGATGAGCTTGTGGGGCCTTTTCAGGTTGAGGATAGAGTCAAGCTCAACTCCCAGTCCTACTGCCAGTTTCTGGAAGACACCTTCTTCAAGCAGTGGTACAGGAAGAAGTCTGCATCCTTCAAGAAAAACATGATTTTCATGCAGGACAATGCTCCATCACACGCGTCCAAGTACTCCACAGCGTGGCTGGCAAGAAAGGGTATAAAAGAAGAAAATCTAATGACATGGCCTCCTTGTTCACCTGATCTGAACCCCATTGAGAACCTGTGGTCCATCATCAAATGTGAGATTTACAAGGAGGGAAAACAGTACACCTCTCTGAATAGTGTCTGGGAGGCTGTGGTTGCTGCTGCACGCAATATTGATGGTGAACAGATCAAAACACTGAGAGAATCCATGGATGGCAGGCTTTTGAGTGTCCTTGCAAAGAAAGGTGGCTATATTGGTCACTGATTTGTTTTTGTTTTGTTTTTGAATGTCAGAAATGTATATTTGTGAATGTTGAGATGTTATATTGGTTTCACTGGTAAAAATAAATAATTGAAATGGGTATATATTTGTTTTTTGTTAAGTTGCCTAATAATTATGCACAGTAATAGTCACCTGCACACACAGATATCCCCCTAAAATAGCTATAACTAAAAACAAACTAAAAACTACTTCCAAAACTATTCAGCTTTGATATTAATGCGTTTTTTGGGTTCATTGAGAACATGGTTGTTGTTCAATAATAAAATTAATCCTCAAAAATACAACTTGCCTAATAATTCTGCACTCCCTGTAGTTTAAAAATACACAAATCACTCTAGACTGGCAGGTGTTAGTGGACAAGTAGAAATAAAGTTGCAGGAAAGTAGCACATTATATAAAATGAGTGTTTATTAAACACATATATCGTTCAGCGACATATATTATTCCACACTACAAGAGATATATATCATATAGAATTATGCTATGTGGCGCTTTTTTCTACTCTTCTATAGGATGTCTTTGAAGTGGATGGCTTTTTATCTCGAGGAGAGCTGCCTGTTTTGACACTGAGTGTATGTTTACAGGACTCTGTTGATATCGTGTATATTTGTTACAGTCTGTATATCTTTTACACATACATGCCATTTATATTCATTCATATCTTGTATACTGTATCATACATCGTCCTATAGTCTGTTTGTTATATAAAGACAGACTTTTTGTTGTGATAGCTCCCCTATTTACACCTTGGGTGTTATTGGTATTTTATTTTGAATTTACCTTGCTTGAGATTTGGTGACGTTAAAACAATAAACACTTTTTTTGTCCCATATAAAATTATATATTTTTATTAAATATATTACTTTTATTAAAGGGACAGTAAACACAAATAATTTCACAACACATTCCATCTCCTTTTACTCGTTGATGCTGGTATTTGTTAATGGGAGCATGCACCTGCTGTCACAAATGGTGCCTGCAGTTTAACCTTTTATTGGCTGTACCAAATGGTGATGACTTAAAGGGAAATAATGCTCATATGTTAAATCACTTGAAAGTGATGCAGCATAACTATAAAAAGATGACAATAAAATATCACCTGAACATCTTTATGTAAAAAAGGAAGATATTTTACATAATTTCTTCAGCTAACATTTTTAAGTGCTCTGTGTACAGTTATCATTCAGCTACTGTCCTCTGCATGTTGGAAAAAAAACAGCCAATCAGCTTAATCAGTGCTAATGTCACACTTTACTGTGATCTCATGAGAATTCCCTAAAATCTGGCAATGTTTCATAGTAAACTTCTTTAAACTGAGCAGGTAAATAACATGACTGCGTCTTCACATGCCAGATGTGCGCTACCTTGCAAGTCCCAGGACTAGTATCCTGATTGGCTGTTTAATATCCCTCTACAATGGGATGTGGCTACTGAGGAATTTTTGTGGTGAAATATCTTCTTTTTTACACATAAATGTTCAGGGGATATTTTATATTGAGCTTTTTACAGCTATGCTGCATCAGTTTCAAGTGATTTAGAATATGGGTATCATATCCCTCCTGCGATTATTATTATGTAAAAAAGGAAGAAATTGTACCTCAAAATTTCTTCAGTTTACAGAAGTAAGTGCTCTGGTAACAGTTATTCTTCAGCTACTATCCAGCTGCAAGTCGAAAAAAACAAAAACAATAGCCAATCAGCATCAGTATTGCTGAGATTTTACAGAGCTCCGCCCATGCCCTGTTATTGCAGGTGTTGTATACATTCTTTTACCCATTCAGTTCTAATGTTTTCCTCATAGTGTTTATTAAATTCAGATATAATAAATAAGAATCAGGTATTATAAGCGTGTACAGAAACAGAGGGGGTAAACTGCCTATACCCAATTTTTATTTGTATTAGTGTAAAGTTGTAGTAATACATATATTGATTCTGGTATCATATGGGAAAACATAAAATAGTAACCAAAAAAAATATTTCCATTGTTTAAAGCTATGGATTTAATGTAAAAACAAAAGCTATATGATAGTTTGAGTTTTTAAGATTTTTTAATGGGTAAATGAGAGATAATGTCCTTTGCGTACTTGTATGGATACAGAACTACAATGTAATTAAAGTGATGGTAAACTTTACATGTTTCAAAATCAGGCCTGGAATGTAAGCAATATTTGATAGGGGCTTTAATTGATCACTTCTAATAACTGTGACTGTGTGAGTATGTGTGTATGAGTGTGTGACTGTGTATGTGTGTATGAGTGTATGACTGTATGTGTATGATTGTGTGACTGTGTATGTGTGTATAAGTGTGTGACTGTGTGAGTATGTGTGTATGAGTGTGTGACTATGTATGAAATAAGTAATTGATTGTGTGCATTCAGTACCTTAATGGTTAATAGGGGTGTGTTGAGCACCAACCAATAACCATGTTTTGTAACCTTTTTTAAGATGGCACTTACCTGTGCCTAATCAGGTTTATGAGTACGGCACTAGCCGAAACGCGTAAAACCTGATACCTTCTGTGCGTGTATCATGTTTGTTTTTTAAAATTGAAGAAATAAAGGCTGTTTTTATTTATACTACTGTATATGGATACTGGGATCGACTTCTTCTTTTTTCTATTTTCATTATTGGGATTACAAGGAATCCTTCTCCAGATACCCTCTATCCTTAAGCATCTTAGAAGTGACTGAGGGCGGACAAAGTGCTCATTTTCGGAGCCAACACAGCTACCTTGGCGATATTGTTTTCAAAAGACACCTTCTAAGCACAGGACTGGCTGACCACCCACCACGTGACCCAACTCACGGATTCCCATTGGTTGTTTGCACCTGGAGGCAAGCCGGAACTGGTTCAGCGAGGAGCCGCGTAGAAACAATGTGGCGATTGAGAGGGCGCTAAAAAGCTGGGTATACTTAACACACCTAATTATTAAGATTATATCAAAACAAAGAATAAATCAAATGCGGTAAATTTTTAAAAATCTTTTACTAGTGGGAATAAGTATACCCAGCTTTTTAGCGCCCTCTCAATCGCCATATTGTTTGTTCCATTTCTATCTTGAGGAGATAGTGGAGAGTGGCTTAGGTATCCTTTTTAGATTTTAAGCGCTGATAACTCCTGTGCTATCTTGAGGAGCCGCGTAGCTAAGGTGCTTGTAGTAACAGCACCTGTTGGGCAGCGGCTTAGTTGATCGATTGTTCTTTGAGGGGAGACGAGCAGTTGGAGCGCCTGGACGGCTCTATTTCCGCATGAGTGGATGCTCGTTGGATGGAGTATATACGGTCAATGTGGGTGAGTCCATCTACTACATAAGCTAAAGAACCTGTCTGTTATTCAAGGTGGAGGAATTATTGCTTGATCAGAGTTCTTCTTATTATATCGCCTAAGGTTGTTAAATATGAGGCTGTGAACTGCCACTAATACATACCGGCTAACTAGGGGTTAAAACACGGAACTTTCTTTTTTCTCATTGTTATTTCCTTGACTCTGTGTTTACCCAAGTGTGGCCGATTAAAGTTGCTTCTTTTTTGCCTAAAGCCTATGAACATGGATACCGCAATTGACTGCACACAGTACTATTCACTAATTAGTCTAAATGATCAGGATTTGGAATGCTTGGAACTAGAAGAATTCTTTTCATCAGTATCTATGGATGTTAAATTGGGAGATTTGTTCCACAATTTGGAAATTTTGAGACTCAAGGAAATAAGACTCATATTAGATTCCTGGATACTTAATAAATATCTATCATTACATATGATTCCCAGGGGTCTACAAGTTAAAAAGTTTCCAAACTTTGAAGTGACTGACCAAGATTTTATCAGAGAGTGGAACAGTATACTCTCTGAATGCTCTTTAAGACTCATGGGTATGCTTATCAAATACAAAAGTGATCAGCTGATTATGGTTCGAAATGATATTGCAAAGTTACAAGCTGAATTGAATAACTTTAAACTCAGTGATGAATATGTGTGTTTTGATGTGATGTTGAGGGATGCTGTTGAATCTTCAAGATAAGATTTGATTTCTATAAAACATACTAAGTTTTTACGTGACCAAAAAGATTATTCTGACAATCAGGTCTTTATTTGGCAGAGAATACACAAGCGTAATAGAAGAAATTTCAACAATAAACACAATGCACAATCAAAACAAAATAAAAATAAAAATAAAGATAATACCAGTAGCACTAGTACTGCAGATAATAACCAATGTATTGTTGTTAATACTGATATACAGCCACATATCCCTCATCACAAGAAGAGAAAGAATAATAAAACTAAAAAAAGAGTTACTTTCTCTGATCCAGAAACAACTGATGACGATTTTTCGTCACAGGGAGCTTCCACTTCTGGTGATGAGGGATCAGGCGCAGAATATAATGAACATTTGGAAACCAGTGGTGAAGAGGCAGAACCTGGACCACAGGTCACTAATAAAGTTCAATTTAATATAGGCACAAAACCTAAAAATATACAGGCTAAACAACAAGACTTTGTACATTCAAACACACAACCAGAATTAGGTACCTCACAACAAGTTGCAACAACATCGCAGGTTTTTCATGTGGCCAAAAAACACACGGGGGTGGGGGGAAACAGGCTTACGCCCCAAAACACAGATATACTCTGAGAGACCCCAAACAAATAAAATAGTGACTTCCAGTAGTGTCATAAATTTGTCTTCATATGCACTAAATAAAGCTGAGCTTAAGATTTTAGAACTGGGTTTGGGCTTTTGCCCAAACAGGAAGTTTAACCTCTTCCAAACCATAATTGACTTGAATCGATTTATAAGGAAGATCACATTGAATAAACATTTTGAGATGACAGCCAAAGCTGATGATACTAGATCATGTACATCCAATACTACACACCCCACAAATTTTCCCTCCCTTACCTTTCAAGAAGCATGTAGCATCACATCATTGGAGAGCTTAGAAAGGGAATCCACAGTATCTAGTACAATAACCGATAATAAATTACCACAGAGAAAAGTTGCCTCTAATTTTTATCCTATACACAATAGAGGCAAATCTTTGGAGGTTTTTCATAAACGAGTAGTGGATGACTTAAAAAAACTTAGTTTATCCACCGCTCCTGTCACACAAAATCTTTCTAAATTAGAAAAAGAAGCGATCCTCTCTATACAAAACAATGATAACATTGTGATAAGGCAATCAGATAAGGGAAGCAGTGTGGTGGTGTTGGATCGAGTGGACTATGTAAATGAGGCACTGCGACAGCTAACTGACCATAACACATACTCTATTGTGGACCAAAATCCAACAAAACGTTTTCAATATGAGCTTGGGCAGATGTTGGAAGATGGGGTTGATTTAGGTATTTTTGATCAACAAACAGCAGACTCTTTATATGTTACTCATCCTATCATCCCCGTCTTCCACCATCTGCCCAAGGTCCACAAGAGTGTGACTGATGTAAAGGGTCGTCCAATTGTATCAGGGATAGGTTCCCTTCTGGAACCTTTTTGCGATTGGTTGGATGGGGTACTGCAGCCATATGTTTTGGCCTTACCCAGTCATATTCGTGATACCTCACATGTATTGGGTATGCTGGAGTGTATTGAGTGGCAGAAAGACTATAGTTGGCTGACCATTGATGTGGTCTCTCTATACTCCAGCATACCCCATGACATGGGCTTAAGGGCCATTGAATTTTTTCTACAGTCCAGTGCTGATATGTCATCAGAAAACATAAGATACATTCTACGTATTACCCAGTATTTATTAGAGCATAACTACTTCTGCTTTGAGGGGGTTTTTTACCTCCAGAAACAGGGCACAGCCATGGGGGCCAAGTTTGCCCCCTCCTATGCGAACTTGTACATGGGCTGGCTCGAGCGTTTTTTCATCTATGGAGGTGAGAGCCCCCTCGGAGCAGAAGTGGTTTTCTATCGTCGCTTCATAGACGACCTGATTTTCATCTGGTCGTCAAGTGAAGAACAAGCCCAAACATTTCTTGGTTTCTTAAATGAGGCAAGCCATGGTTTAAAATTTACACATGAGTGGCATCCTTCTAAGGTTAATTTCTTAGATGTCACATTAACTGGAAACCATGTGACACAAAAGATTGAGTCAAAACTCTATAGGAAGCCTATTTCAGGGAATACAATTCTCCATCATAAAAGTGGTCATCCTCCACATGTATTTAGTGGCATTGCAAAGAGCCAGTTTCTAAGGGCAAAGAGAGTCTGCAGTAGTGAAAAAGATTTCCATGCAGAAACCAAGGAAATCAAACAGAGGCTAAAAAATAGGGGTTATCCACCAAAATTATTAGACAATGTAGCCAAAAAAGTGGTCACATCGGAGAGAAATCCAAAAAATCTGCAGAATAAGGTGAATGAGCAAGAAAGACAGCTCACTTTTATCACCCAATATTCTTCAGATTATTCCACTGTATGTAGCATCATCAGGAAATATTTTCCTATTCTCCTGGGTGATGTACACTTAAAAACGACAGTGGAAAAAGGATTTAGGTGTGTCTACTCCAAAAATCTATCCTTGGGCAATCTTTTGTCCCCCAGTCTCCTACCTTCCAACAAAAGGAAGAAAAGTTCCTGGTTACAGGTCAATGGCACCTACAAATGTGGGGACCATAGGTGTAAGGCCTGTGACACTGTTGTGGAAGGCAGAGACTTCTACTCGTGTTCAACTGGAGACAGGTTTTTGTCTAAAGGATGCATCAAATGCTCCAGTGTTTATGTTGTGTACCTAATAGAATGTCAGGAACACTCCAAGCAGTACGTTGGAATGACAAGCAGGGAAGTCCGAACAAGGATAAGAGAACACCTTGGTTATATCAAATATGATAAACCATGCTCGGCACTATCTCGACATTTTATTGAGGTGCACGGCAAGGACACTAGATCCTTCAAATGGCGAGGCATTGAAACTGTCAATTTGCCCCCTAGAGGAGGAAATAAGGACAAACTTTTGGCAAGGCAGGAGGTGTACTGGATCATGAAGCTAAATACTCAGATACCACACGGATTTAATTCTGAGTTTGACATTATAAATCATTGGAAGTAATGATTGGCTTCATGGTCCAGTGCACCCCATACCAATACATAAATTTCTCAAAACAATCTTTGTAATATTCACCTTTTGTGGGGTTATCTGCTTATGACAAATCTTGAAAGATGATATGGGTTTAAAAGATGATATAGGGTTTAAATATATACATCTTCTGTATTGATAGATGTTTTAACATGAACCTATGCACTATAGTCATCACTTTTTGTCTAGATCATTTAATTAATTAAAAATATATTTGACATACAAATAGGGCACATGTTTATATAACCAGTATAATAAGTGCAGCTTGAACTATATGAACGGCATAGCTAATCTGTTACTTATTAAATTTATCAGTTTTTGAATTTTTTCAAACATATGTTTATTTCTAAAGTGACGATAAATTGATATATACCCATTGTTTATTGCTAACATTATGTCTATGAATGGTTTTGCATAATTGGTGTATGTTCAATGTTGGTTCTGCTGTTCATGTCTCTGCAGTTCATGTTTATGCTTATGCTTTTGCTTTTGTCTTTATTGTTTTACATATCTTAACGTGATTTCATTATTCCATTATTTCGTTATTAGATATGTTCTTCCTACAGAAATCTTACAATACCATGTTTGTTGCCTATATCGATAAACATATAATTTGTAGTAGGCTTTTGACAATAGCATTATACAGGGCCGTCTTTAATATTGACTGGACCCTGGGCGAAAATTTTCTTTGGGCCCCCCCCCCATGCAATTTCGCTCTCCACCACAACATCCCAAAAAACAACTAAATCAATTTTTTAATCATTTAAAAAAAATGAAATAAATTGCAATATGTGAAACTGGACCTAAGCAGTACTAATAAGTAAATAAATATATGAATTCCTCCACTGTGGATTCATTTAATATTCTTTTGAATGTGATTCTGGTGTGAGGTTAGCTGGTTAAAGAGATTTAGGGCAGCCAACAGGAGCAAAGCAAGGTAAAGACTGAGGAGGAAGCATGGAGGTGCAGTATAAGTTTGCTAACTGGAACAGCAGAACTACTATGGGAAGCTGTAAAATCTGAGACAGAGAGAAAACAAAAACTATAAAAATAAACCTTACATTAATGTGTGAAGTATCAGCATGACACTATACATCAGCCACAGCAGCACATGTCACTTCCTTGCTAGGAACAAGTTCCCTCTCACCTTGCACTAGACAATGCTGCATGGGGAGGGGTGTGTGTGCACTCACTTATTCTTCCCACTGACACCTTTCTACAAAGCACTGTTCCCCTAACAAACTTCAGTTAGTTGATCTTAGGGCCACAGCAGACTGGATGCTGTCTGTCCAAGGCTGCATGGATACAGTGTGAGATGAGTCACACAGCCTCAAGACTGAAGAGAGCAGTGTATGCAGCTGCGCAGATGCTCAAATCCTCACATGCTTGCCGCTCCAGCTTTCTGCTGCATGCGCTTACAGTCAGCCCTACCCAGAAACAATCCCTACCACCAGAGCAGTTACCTGGTAACAGTGGTAACCCCAGTAGGACCTTTTATGATGCAGTGGGAATGGCTGGATGCCAAGTTAGGGCTTAGCATTCAGTGCTGCACAGTGCACATCTAAAACAGCACATGGCAATAGCTTGGCATATTACATGACACCGGCACGGTCTGGCACAGTTTAAAAAAAAAAATATAAGCATAGTACTTTTGACTGTGACAGTATTAGGACTGAATGTGTGTGTTCCCCATGTCAAATCAGCAGTCTAGTATGAACCATTAGAAAAAAAAAAAAAAAAAAAAAAATTTTTTTTTTTAGGACTCTTGGGCCCCTCAACAGAAACTGGGCCCTGGGCAGCTGCCCCTTTTGCCCTGTGTTAAAGACGGTCCTGGCATTATATATATATACTGAGCTTTTTATGAACTGCCCTTGTCAAATAATTTCAGATTTGATATATGAATATATTATCCCCTCTTTCTTATCCACTTCCATTTCCCATTTCTTCTTAAAGTATGAAATAAGTAATTGATTGTGTGCATTCAGTACCTTAATGGTTAATAGGGGTGTGTTGAGCACCAACCAATAACCATGTTTTGTAACCTTTTTTAAGATGGCACTCACCTGTGCCTAATCAGGTTTATGAGTACGGCACTAGCCGAAACGCGTAAAACCTGATACCTTCTGTGCGTGTATCATGTTTGTTTTTTAAAATTGAAGAAATAAAGGCTGTTTTTATTTATACTATATGGATACTGGGATCGACTTCTTCTTTTTACTATGTATGTGTGTATGAGTGTGTGACTGTGTGTCTATCTGTGTATGTGTGTTTGAGTGTGTGACTGTGTATGTGTGTATAAGGGTGTGACTGTGTGAGTATGTGTGTATGAGTGTGTGACTATGTATGTGTGTATGAGTGTGTGACTGTGTATGTGTGTATGTGTGTGTGACTGTGTGTGTATGAGTGTGTGACTGTGTATGTGTGTATGAGTGTGTGACTGTGTGTGTATGAGTGTGTGACTGTGTGTGTATGAGTGTGTGACTGTGTGTGTATGAGTGTGTGTCAGTGTGTATAAGTGTGTGACTGTGTGAGTGTGTGACTGTGTATGTGTATATGAGTGTGTGACTGTGTGTGTATCTGTGTATGTGTGTATGAGTGTGTGACTGTGTATGTGTGTATGTGTGTGTGACTGTGTGTGTATGAGTGTGTGACTGTGTGTGTATGAGTGTGTGACTGTGTATGTGTGTATGAGTGTGTGACTGTGTGTGTATGAGTGTGTGACTGTGTGTGTATGAGTGTGTGTCAGTGTGTATAAGTGTGTGACTGTGTGAGTGTGTGACTGTGTATGTGTATATGAGTGTGTGACTGTGTATGTGTGTATGAGTGTGTGACTGTGTGTGTATGAGTGTGTGACTGTGTATGTGTGTAGGAGTGTGTGACTGTGTGAGTATGCAGTGGCGTAGCGTGGGGGGGGGGGCAACAGGGGCGGTTGCCCCGGGTGCATAATTCTGAGGGGCGCTTCCAGCCTCAACTTATCAAAGGGAAGAAGGGAGGCTAAAAATTCTGACAGGCCCCCAGCTCTGTTCTGCGACCCGTCAGGAATGTGGTGATGCCGCGACTAAGGTAAGGTGTCAGGACCAGGCTTACTTATAGCCCTGTTTTTGCCTGATACTAGCAACACGCAAAATGCAGCTTAATTACGGTTCTATTATTACCCAACAAGTAAGTTCCCTTCCAACAAAGGACCCAGAGCCAGAATGCCATGCATTGCCTGGGGCAATTTTTAAGGATCTCTAAGCAGAAGTGGGGGGGAGGAATCCTTAAAAAGTGCAATAAATCTCTTTCAAACCCGTGGCACTGGTGGCAGCATGGCTGGGCTCTGCCTTTCTGTTAACCCCAGTTACCTAGTTAGTGGGATGGTGGGGTGATCAGAGACCATACTTTCATGTTTGACCGGATTCTGATTACAACTTACACCATCTTGTCCTTGCACAAAAAAAGTATATTTGTGACAGTTGACTAAAATGAGACCTTGTTTCCTGTATTTGATTTTTCCCCTCCATGATCTTCCTAGGGCAGAAGTAGATTTAGGGATTTGTGTGCTGTCTGGCACCAGGATTGTGCTGCTCACCAGGCATTTCACTGTGTTTGTCTCCTATCAAAGAAGTCCTATGAAAGCACCATCTTGAATTTAACAGCACCCCCCTAAATACCATACACCCTCCTCCCATATATGTATGTAATGCTGGGTTGTCTGTCCCATGCCCCTTTTATATTGATTACTTACAATTGTTATATTTATTAAGGTAGAATATATACCCCACTTTTATATGTCATTGGCACCCAAAAGACAGTCTGCCCAGCAGGGACAACCTTATGTAACAGCTGCCAACCTGTGTGTCCCCTTTTCCTCTTTTTAACGACTTACCAAAAACCTATTGCACCACATATACAATATGGGTTGCTGCAATGTGGGGGTGGGTGCACCCTGTGGTCTGCAGTATTAGTACCATGAAGTTTTACAGATCAGGACATGTCACCACCAGATGGGGGTTAAGGGGGGCTTTCCCCCATGTGTAAAACGAGAATAAATCTTAAAATTTAATATTGTATATATTTGCCCAGCTCTGGAGAGCTGCAGACAGGGTTTGATCACAGGGGGATAGCACATAATGCTTGCAGGCTTCACCCACTGCCTCTTGTATTGCCAATATATTATTTTCATGGCTTTGTTTGTAAGGCGCTACTGATTAGCAGCTGCTTATGACAAGGGACATATTTTGGGGATATGGGTATCATCAGCAATAACTGTTAGTTATCCAGTAAAGATGGTTAAGGGAGCATTTTGTGGGAGAGGAGACAGTGTCCCTTGCTTTATGTGATCTACCAGGCTTGGGTCTTTGCTTGGTTTCTCCCAAATGTAAGAAGAAGCAGCATATCTAAAATGTGGTTGGGGGGGGGGCGCAATACTTTGCTTGCCCTGGGCACTGACAACCCACGCTACGCCACTGTGAGTATGTCTGTATGAGTGTGTGTGTAGGTGTGTTTTGTGAGTTTTTGTGTGTGTGCTATTGCCTTCACAACATTTTCAACGTTGGCTACACTCAAAAATAAAGTTCGCAGGTCTAAATTTTTGTGCACACTGGCCATTAGTGTTTTTTCATAGTTTTTAAACGTCCTTATATGTACATGGGAAGAACACTATATACCTGTTACTTCTTCACTGTAAATGTGTGTTGCAGTGTCCAGTTGTAGGCAATATTCTGGCATCAGGAGTTCAAGTCTGAAATATACATATGGTAAAAAAATAAAATGTAGTCAGAATGTAAAACAGTTGAACATGGTATTAAAAATATTTAGCTTAAGAGTTACCGACTCTGAGCTCGCTTCCATTGAGTCGGTAAAAATGGAGCCGTAAGCTACCGAAGCTGCCGACAGCTAAAAGTAATTTACGGCTCAATTTAGTACCAGGTTTCCATTGAAATATTTTGCGAATTGCGCGCAGTCACTCTTTTGGTGTAGCTGTAAGTTAACGTTGTGTTAACGCTTCCATCTGACGTCCTATTTCTTGAAAATCAATTAGTTGCTAAGGTAACCCGACCTTACGCTATAGAATTTACGTTTAACATCCGTGCTTCTTACCTGTGATCACCTCTTAAGAAAAATAAAGATACACATCCATATTTTTAACAATAATCAAATACTATTTGTTAATATAATTATATTTACCACTTCATAAATATAAGTAATATGTATTGCTGCCCTAGGCATAGGTCTAGTTTGAATTTTGTAGATATGTTCTTGCATATATTATTATATATAAATATACACTGATATTTCTATTAGAATATAAGTTCAACTATTCCTATACATGAGACAAAAATAAATATTACTTATTAAAATTTATTTCTACATTAAAACACTTGCATTATTTGCAAGTTTTATAATTTCAATACAAAATAGCTCTCAAAAAGCACAATTTTCCTCTTTTACACCTAGTTGAGCTGGGTGTAATATTTCTCAATGTATTGAAAGCCTCCGACAGTGTAGTAACGGTTTGCGCTTTCATTGGAAACCTGGTATAATTTATCGATTAACGGCTTCTATTACTTTCTATGGGATGCAAAGATTTTTTCGGCAGCCGGAGTCCGGCTGCCGATATTGAGGTATAACGCGCCATTGGAAACAGTTGATAAACGAAATTGCTTCCGACAGCATATTTATCAGTTTGCGAGCACACACAAACGGAATTACGGCTCAATGGAAGCGAGCTCTTAGTGCTTTAAGTACAGTAGTAAACTGTTTTGTGCAGTTAATAAAAAAAATTTTTTTATTTTTTATTTTAAAATCCAAGACTACACTTAATTGGGGAGGCAATTGGGACACATTTTTAAAATGAACCAGAGGTCTGACCTCTGAATAATTTTTGGAGAGCTAATTGCTACCGTGAGCTTGTGGTAGAAATAACCATAAAAATGGTTATTTATCGTAAATGGGCGAATTTGCCTGTTTATGGGTGAGCAATAAATTAGCGCTCCACTTTTAATCTAGCCCTAAATATTTTATTCTACATAGTAAAAATTAGGAACTTATTTTTTACATCAGGCCACAGCAAAGGAGAGAGGTAATATGGCTCAGTGGGTGTATCTTTGTGGTCATCTGCAATAGTAAAACCCTGACATGTAAATATACACAATTTATAATATTTTTGATCTAGCATCAGACTTTTAATATTGATTATACACTGGTGCATCACATGTGCTCACAACGCTGTGTATCTTGCTTTGCTATAACCTTAAAAGGACATGAAAACCAAATTTGTTTCTTTCATGATTAAGATAGAGCATACAATGTTAAACAACTTTCTAGTATACTTCCATTATCGAGTTATCTTTGTTCTCCTGGTATCTTTTGTTAAGAAGCAGAAATGTAAGCGGAGGGGGCGTGCATCCGGCTCACCACGTGTTTCCGGCTCACCGCAAACAAAAGTTATGAAGCAGCGGTCTAAAGACCTGCTCTGAGGCCGCGGACAGAAATCCCCTGCTAGAGGCCGATTGGCCGCGAATCTGCAGGGGCGGCATTGCACCAGATCATGTCCGCTCGCACAATCATAAATATGCCCCTATGGCTGTATTTTTAGTACAATGTTATTCATTTGCAAGAGCACTATATGGCAGCACTATTTTCCTGCCATGTAGTGCTCCAGATTCCTACCTAGGTATCTCTTCAACAAAGAAAATCATGGGAATGAAGCAAATTTGAGAATAGAAGTAAAAAGGAAACTTTTAAAAATTGTATGTTCCGTCTGAATCACAAAAGAAACATTTGCGTGCACGTTAAGCCGGGTAATGCAAGCAGCGTGCACCTTCACGTATTCCCCATAGAAGTCAATGGAGAAGACAAATAGAAAAAAAACTACGAAAACCATAATCTGTTGCACAAAGCCCCTGACGTATTCCCCTCGAAAAGTGTACATTATTCCATAGTGTGAAAATGTTTTGTCAACGGAATATGTTCAGGTCCGACAAACCTTGATAAATAGAGGCTAGTATCTCTATACACATAAATCCATGTTTCTCTATGTATGTCAATGTAAAATCCCTGTGTCTGTCAACACCCGAGATTGCATATCTTTGATCCCGTATAACTTTTGTGTGCCTTTTTTTAAAAAAAAATTTTTATTATATAGTGCTAATTTGAGTGTAATTGTACTTTGTAATGTATTTTTGAAGTGCTTTGTGAACTTTTTATGTTGCACAAACCCATTGACTACAGCTCTTCGAGCGCAGAAAGGATTGTTGCGTAAAAGGCAAATGCGCGTGCGCAATCACGTTTTTTCAAGACTTGTAATACCTGTGCAATGGAAATTGATTGCGAAAAGACCATATCGCGTGCGGAAAAATCAAAACGCACAACTTGTAATCTTGCTGTTTGAGTTTTGTGTCCCTTTAATTGGCTTCATGGCCAATCACAAAATGCACACACAAGGAAACTAAAAAAGATATATAGCATAAATTAATGGATATTTTCTGCCAATACAGGTCCATAAAGATCAAATCATATGCACGTTTTACATGCCTATTAAAAACAAATGCAACAATGTAACGCAATATGTATTTATTTATGAGTCAGCACTGATTGGCTAAAAAGCAAGTTTGTCAACATAACTGAGATAAGGAAGCAGTATGCAGAGGCTTAGATACAAGGTAATCACAGAGGTAAAAAGTGTATTAATACAACAGTGTTTGTTATACAAAACTGGGGAATGGGTAATAAAAGGATTTTCTATCTTTTTAAACAATAAAAATTCTGGAGTAGACTGTCCCTTTAAATGGACATTAAACCCAACATTTTTCTTTCATGAGTCAGACAGAGAATACAATTTTAAACAACATCCCAATTTACTTCTATTATCTAATTTGCTTCATTCTTTAGATATCTTTTGTTAAAGAAATAGCAATGCACATCCGTGAGCCAATCACATAAGGCAAATAAGTGCAGCCACCAATCAGAAGCTACTGAGCATATCTAGATATGCTTTTCAGGAAAGAATATCAAGAGAATGAAGCAAATTAGATTATATAAGTAAATTAGAAAGTTGTTTGGTATTTGGTATCTGAATCATGAAAGAAAAAATTTGGGTTTAATGTCCCTTTAAGTTAAAACACATACAAGTTAGTAAGTTTGTGCTACAGAGTGCAATGACACAAAAAAGTCAAATTTGCACAGGGAAGATTTGTAAATGAAATTAAATGATTACAGGAAAAGTAAATAATAAAAGTATATGGATCTCTGCATTTTTTAGATTACAGTCTATCGTTTGTGCTCTGATCAAGAACCTATGGCTACAAACAAATGCTGTCTCCTGGCTCACACTTGTGACAAGATGAGGGTATTTCATTTTAGCTTACTGCCAATCAGATTGTGCATATATTTGCTACTGAGAGTGTAATGTGGTGCATTTTTAAAGAAAGCAAATTATATTTTATAGCAATGTGAAGAATACAGACTAAATTAAAGGAGCACA
The DNA here is from genome assembly GCF_027579735.1 of Bombina bombina. Taxonomy (NCBI): domain Eukaryota; kingdom Metazoa; phylum Chordata; class Amphibia; order Anura; family Bombinatoridae; genus Bombina; species Bombina bombina. The sequence continues at coordinate 134,852,700 of NC_069509.1, read as the reverse complement.
TGCAAAGGGAAAGAATACTCTCTTAAAATGTATTTATTTATAAAATATTTTACCAGGAAGGATACATTGAGATACCTCTCATTTTCAAATATGTCCTGGGACCACAAAACATTGCATTGATACAATAGGGTACAATAAAATACAAAAACAATAATAATACACAATATATGCAAACATTTAACATAGAACTGGTAGGACATATTTAATCAACCATGACAGGTGCATTCTGTTTTGAGATATGTAGAGAGGGATCTCTTAAAGGATATTAGGTTTGGGGAAGTTTTTAAAGTGTGAGGGAGGTCATTCCATAATTGTGGTGCTCTGTAGGAAAAGGAGGATCGAGCTGCTTTCTTTTTGTATTGAGGCAAGCTAAATAATGTGCTGTTATTGGATCGGAGGTTATAGGAGGTGGGAATAGCAGGGGAGAGCATTCTGCTCAGGTAGGGTGGGATCTTCCCAGAAAAGCTTTTAAACACAAGGCAGGAGAGATGGAGGGTGCGTCTGGATTCCAGCGACAGCCAGTTTAGTTCTTTTAGCATGTCACAATGGTGGGTCCTGTAGTTACATTGTAGCACAAAGCGGCAGAACGAGTTATATAACGTATTTAGTTTATTTAGGTGAGTTTGCAGTGCAGGTGCATATACTATATCCCCATAATCCAAGATAGGCATCAGCATTTGCTGTACAATCTTTTCCTTTACTGTAGGGCTGAGGCAGGATTTGTTTCTGTACAGGGCACCTAGTTTTGGATAAAGTTTAGATGCAAGTTTTTCTATGTGGAGGCCAAAAGATAGATTAGGGTCTAACAACATACCTAAGTATTTAAAAGAGTGGACTGCGGTCAGCGTGTAATTGGATTTTGTTTTGATGCGAAGATGGGAATTTTGTAATTTGTGTAATTTAGGTCTCATTCCAAAGATCATTGTGACAGTTTTGTCAGTGTTTAGGAACAGTTTGTTTTTTGAGATCCACTTTTCTACCTCTGTGAACTGGTCTTGGAGCACTGCTTCAAGCTGCGGCAGATCTGAATTGTTTGCATAGATTACCGTGTCATCTGCATACAAGTGTACAGTTGAGGATTTGCAGACATTAGGCAGATCATTTATAAATAATGTGAATAGTAGGGGGCCGAGAATGGAACCTTGGGGTACACCACACGTGAAATGGAGACATATTGTGATCGATCTGATACATATGATCGAAACCAGGTTAACGGACGATCAGCAATACCAGAGTTTTTTAGTTTGAGCAGTAGTATGTCGTGGTCTACTGTGTCAAAGGCCTTTGCAAAATCAAGGAAAATAGCTCCAGTTAGGTCTCCTTGTTCCATGCCAGTTTGGATGTCGTTGCAAACTTTTAGGAGGGCAGTTGTAGTGGAGTGATTCGGGCAAAAACCTGATTGATCAGGGGTCAGATAGTTAGATTGTTGGTAATACTCACATAATTGCGTATGGATGCATTTTTCTAAGATTTTTGACAATACTGGGAGCAAAGATATAGGGCGATAATTAGAAACCAAGGTTAACTCCCCACTTCTATGGATAGGCACTACTCTTGCAGTTTTCCAAAGTTTGGGTATGTATCCAGACACCAAGGATTCATTAATTAGGGTTGTGACTGGTTTAGCAATTGCCGGCGCACTGAGCTTCAACAGCATTGCTGGGATTTGATCAGGTCCAGACTGGTTTTTCATTTTTAGATTATTAAGGTGTTACTTAATGACATTGATGGGTACAGGTCTAAAATTGAACTTCTCTATATTGGGTCTTTGCTGATTTAGTGGGGCCTGATCCACATTTGTAGTTTCAGGATGCGTGCCATTTATTAGTTTGTCAATCAGGGTGTTGGAGCATCCGACAAAATAATTGTTAAAGGCATTTGCTACTTCTAAGGGGAGTTGCAGGGTATGGTTGTCCACATTTACAGTTTGTATGTTATTTATGAGTTTCCAAAACTTTCTAGGGTTTGATATGTTATTGTTCAGATTTTCACAGAAATATTGGGCCTTGGACAATTTTGTTTGTTTAGTGCATATATTTTGCCATTGTCTATATACACAGTGATCGTTCATAGAGCCAGTATGCTTGAACTTTGACCACAATGAATCCCGAAACTGATACATTTGAATGAGGTCAGCTGTGATCCAATTCAAGTGTGCTCCTTTTACTCTCACCTTACGCAGCGGTGCATGTAAATTCCAAACTTGTAGGAGTTCAGACTGAAAGAATTCAACTGCAGAGTCTAGATCAGGGATTAAGTGTAATCTGTGCCAGGGGAGGTTCTGGATGTCAATTAGAAAAGATTGAAGATTCAATTTTTTGAAGGATCTGGTGATTTTAACCTTGGGAGAGGATTTAGTTGCCTTTATTTTGCGCACGCAGTACACTAAGCAGTGGTCACTGAAATTGTTAGGGGGAACACCTGCCTCCTGGATTCGGTAGGGAGAAGTGGAGAGAATCCAGTCGAGCAGGGTGTGATTTTTGCTTTTGATGTTTATGCGAGTTGGGGAGGAGATTAATTGCGTTAGCTGCAAAGATTTAAACAGCGAGCGACAACTATTATTTTTTTGGATTCAGCCAATCAATATTAAAATCTCCAAAAACCAAAATTTAACTTTTTGGGTTTTGAGCTATGGTTTCACTAAGGAGATGTGCTATGTCAGAAAATGAATGAACAGGGGAGCTAGGTGGGCGGTAGATTCCTGCAACAATGATTGATTTACTGCACAGGATCTCAATCTCAAATAGCAGGAGGTCTGTTCTAAATGGTACACAATTTATTATATTTTAATATAAGTGATGCACACAATATTTGAAACTATATTCAATATATTGTATCTATCTATCTATCTATCTATCTATAAATCTATCATCTATCTATCTATCCATCTATTTATGTAAGTATCTATCTATCTATCTATCTATCTATTTATTTAAGCATCTATCTATCTATAGCTCTATCTATCTATCTATCTATCTATCTATCTATCTATCTTTTATCTATCTATCTATCTATCTATCATCTATATATATATATATATATATATATCTACCATCTATCTATCTATCATATATCTATCTATCTGTCTATCTATCTATCATCTATCTATCTATCTATCTCTCAATCTATCTATCATTCATCTATCTATCTATCTATCTATCTATCCATCTTTTATATCTATTTGTATCTATCTATCTATCTATCTATCTATCTATATATGCCAATATGTCATATATCTATCCATTTCTCTCTGTATATCTATCTATCCTTCTGACTATCTGTTTATTTAAGTACATACAACTTCAAGTGCCTTGTAAATAGATGTTTTTAGTTTAACTATATAGACACCCCCTTTAATAAATTGTAATAGACAAGTATTTGACTAAATTCCAATAAAACCAGATATAGATACAGTATTTTTGAAATTCTAAATTGCATGCACAACGCTGAAAACTATATAGGAATTAAATATCAAAACAATTTTACTGCAAAATAAATGGTCATAATATACAGGTATTGTCGTTTGAACAGAAAACATATTCTATGGAAGATATATAAAGCCTCTAAGAAACTGCTGGAGAAAAAAAATGAAGATTATTGGGAACTGATTAGAATATACATAAAGTTAACTGTAGTGTACAGCTAGTTTAAAATAAATATTTGTACATAGTAAAAATGAAAGTTAAATGTTTTATCGACTTTTGAATCTATATTGGGGACATTTTCCAAGTATTGCGCTTTAGTTATGTGGGCTGTTTGTAGCCTAAATATAAATGCAAAGAAATGTCTACAAATCCACCTCAAACCGGCCTAAGTTGGATCTGCTTTTTGGCCACTCCTGATCTTGGCAAACCGAAAGGTATTAATCAGCTAAGTGTGTATAAGGAACAGAATGTAACATGGCTTCTTAGATGACAGTTGATCTTTTACCCAGCGAGCTGCTAATTGTTTAACCTTAACTTAAATTAGGGCTTGTAAAATAATCCGGTGGTTTAAACAATGCTATGTTTGTAATATGGAGAAGCTAATTAAATTATTTTATAGTGACTTAAAGGGATACTAAACCCAATTGTTCAATTTCATGATTCAGATAGAGCGTGCAATTTTAAGCAGCTTTCTAATTTACTCCTATTATCAATTTTACTTTGTTCTCTTCCTATCTTTATTTAAAAAGCAGGAATGTAAAGCTTAGCAGCCAGCCCATTTTAAGTTCAGCACCCTGGATAGCGCTTGCTTATTGGTGGCTACATTTAGCAAACCAATGAGCAAGCGTAACCAAGGTTCTGAACCAAAAAGCTTTATATTCCTGCTTTTTAAATAAAGATAGCAAGAAAACAAAGAACAATTGATAATAGGAGTAAATTAAAAAGTTGCTTAATATTGTATGCTAAACCATTAAAGAAAAAAATGTGGGTTTAGTATCCCTTTACATATATTCTTTTTATTGAAAAATAAATTATATCATATATTCACAAATCACTTCCAGAAATACAGTAGTTTATGGCAAGTTTTGTTTTATATTATAAGCTCTATCTGAATGAAGATATTTTGACTCTCTAGAAATTAAAGCATCATATGCTTTGAAAAATCTAACAAACTATAGGAAGTAAAAATGATCTAGATGAATGAAGCAATGTAGACAGAAAATGCCGGTCACAATTAAATGATAATGGCAAGTCATTTTAGCACACTCTGAAACAATATCCAGCACCCTGGGTGAGACTAATACATTTAATTGCCAGCAGGTTAACAATGTCCATCAAGCCCCAGCATGTATACAAATGCTCTCAAGAAATACCTGATTGTCTATGACTGACCGCCAGCTCCACTGGTATTAGCGCGTCAGTACACAATCCGGGTACATAAAGCAATGTAACAACAACAGGGGATTTCACTCACCTGCTCCAGTGATTGGTGCTAAGATGTCCTCCGGTCCAGATTCGGGAAAACTTTAGCTTAAACGAGCATCAGAGAAGTAGCATCCCGCATTTCCTCCTTGTAGCAGCCTTCCATCTCGATCCAATCACGTGACAATGCCAGAGCCAATCACTTAGCTCATAGCAGTAACAATGTGCTGACGTCACGGAATCCCCCGGCTCCCAAAACTCAGCTGCAGGAAAAAAAACTAGCAGGCACAGCTAAGGCTACTGTGTGGAGCGGTTCCCAGAAAACTGCTAAATATAAACAAGAAAAAAGAGAGTCCATAGAGCCTTAGACCTTTTTGTTTTAACCTATTAGAGTGTGATAGACGGTTTATAGGTCTGCCACAGGTGTAGAAAATTTATGTCTATGATTACGGTGTTCTGACATCGAAACTGGTCAGACGTTTTTCTGGTTGGTCCTCATGATTTTTACCATCTCCTATGTGCTTTTTATTATTTTTTATTTTTTGATCTAATAAAGTTTGACTTTTTACTTTATCACTCTTTGTCTAAGGCTCAATGAACTCTCTTTTTTCTTCTAAACTATAGGGAGTGGTGATTAAATAAAAAATAATCTCTTCTGTTTGTGTTTGTAAGCTGGATGTGCTCATTGGTGTGTGTCGTACACTGCCACTGTGTTCTTTCTGTTCATGCGTCTTAGTAGGGGGGTCCGCCTGCCCCCTGGAACTTATTGTTCCAGCTGACATGTTCTGGTAGTTCTTTTGTGCTCCCTTGAGTTAAACATAGAACAAGCATGCATTTGTTTACTTCTAACACCCTCAAGGATTCAAAGTATGGGCTTTCAAGGGATTCCTTCTATCCTTCCATCTTCTCCACTGAGTGCAAACTCTTCAGTTATGTTTATAGTGTCAAGCTTAAAATCTAAAGAGTAAGCCTCACTTACCAAGGTTCAAGTCTAAAGTGTCAGTTCCATTTCAAAGCTTCAAATCGAATGTGTCTGCTCACATGTCAAGCTGCAAATCCAATGTGTCTACTCACATGTCACATTTAAGTATTAAATGTTCTGAATGCTCAGATGCAAAGCTTCAAGTCTAGAGTATTTGCTCACTTTTCAAGTTTTAAGTCTAAAGTGCCTGCCCACTTATCAAGCTTCAAGTCTAAAGTGCCTGCTCACTTGTCAAGCTTCAAGTCTAAAGTGCTTGCTCACTTGTCAAGCTTCAAGTTTAAAGTGCCTTCTCACTTGTCAAGCTTCAAGTCTAAAGTTCCTGCTCACTTGTCAAGCTTCAAGTCTAAAGTGCCTTCTCACTTGTCAAGCTAAGTCTAAAGTGTCTGCTCACTTGTTAAGCTTCAAGTCTAAAGTGTCTGCTCACTTGTCAAGCAAAAAGTCTAAAGTGTCTGATCACGTGTTAAGCTTTCAAGTCTAAAGTGTCTGCTCAGTTGTAAAGCTTCAAGTCTAAAGTGCCTGCTCACTTTTCAAGCTTCAAGTCTAAAAACTTGTCAAGCTTCAAGTCTAAAGTGCTTGCTCACTTGTCAAGCTTTAAGTCTAAAGTGTCTACTCAGTTGTCAAGCTTCAAGTCTAAAGTGTCTTCTCACTTGTCAAGCTTCAAGTCTAAAGTGTTGTCTATGATTAAGGCACAAGTTTGCTGAAATGCATAAGACATGTTGCCGTGATTACATTTTGGATTTTATTACTTTTTATCTTCATGTTCTATGTTACTGAATAAAGCTGTTGATTTTACCTTGTATTTGGAGGTTCGTCAGTTTTCTGTCTGTCTATTCAAGTCTAAAGTGTCTGCTCACTTGTCAAGTTTCAAGTTTACAGTGCCTGCTCACTTGTCAAGCTTCAAGTCTAAAGTGCCTGCTCACTTGTCAAGCTAAAAGTCTAAAGTGTCTACTGACTTATTAAGCTTCAAGTCTAAAGTGTCTGCTCACTTGTCAAGCTAAAAGTTTAAAGTGTCTGCTCACTTGTTAAGCTTCAAGTTTAAAGTGCCTGCTCACTTGTCAAGCTTCAAGTCTAAAGTGCCTGCTCACTTGTCAAGCTAAAAGTCTAAAGTGTCTGCTCCCTTGTTAAGCTTCAGGTTTAAAGTGTCTGATCAGTTGTCTAAAGTGTCTGCTCAGTTGTCAAGTCTCAAGTCTAAAGTGTCTGCTCACTTGTCAAACTTCAAGTCTAAAGTGTTTGCTAAAGTGTTGTCTATGATAAGGCACACGTTTTTCCCGAAACGCGTAAGACATGTTGTCGTGATTACATTTTGGATTTTATTACTTTTTATATCCATGTTCTATGTGACTGAATAAAGCTGTTGATTTTATGTTGTGCCTTGAGGTTTGTCAGTTTTCTGTCTATCTATTTAAGTCTAAAGTGTCTGCTCAGTTGTCAAGTTTCAAGTCTAAAGTGTCTGCTCAGTTGTCAAGCTTCAAGTATAAAGTGTCTGCTCACTTGTCAAGCTTAAAGTCTAAAGTGTCCGCTCAGTTGTCAAGCTTCAAGTCTGAAGTGTCTGCTCAGTTGTGAAGCTTCAAGTCTAAAGTGCCTGCTCACTTGTCAAGCTTCAATTCATTTTGTGATGACAGATGTTGAGGCTTAAGGAAAGTACCCCTCAAAGAAAAAAAATGCCACCTGTGTGCTCAAGAATCCTTCTGATGTAATACTGATGGAGTGTTAGAAAACAATAAGCAAAAGACAAATTTCTTCACAAAAAATGTACTGTTCAGTTATTGATTTTGAACCATATTTACATTTTCACTCTATTGGGCATATCAATCAAGCTCCGTATGGAGCTTGAAGTCCCGTGTTTCTGGCGAGCCTGAAGGCTCGCCAGAAACACCAGTTATGAAGCAGCGGTCTAAAGAGCACTGCTCCATATCCTGTCCGCCTGCTCTGAGGAGGCGGACAGACATCGCTGCAATTCAACCCGATCCAAAATACGATCGGCTTAATTGACACCCCCCTGCTAGCGGCCGATTGGCCGCGAATCTGCAGGGGGCGGCGTTGCACCAGCAGTTCACAAGAGCTGCTGGTGCAATGCTGAAAGCGGAGAGGGTATTGCTCTCCACATTCAGCGAGGTCTGTCAGACATGGTCCGCAATGTCGGGTCATGTCCGACAGGCCTTTCATAAATAGGCCGCTAAGTCAAATCACTGACGTATTGATTTCATTACAAGGCAGGGAATTCAGAGTAAGTTCATATAAATCATTGTCTGTTGTCCATATTATTTATCAAATATATTCTATATAATATATTTTTTAAATAAATATTTTAAATACAGAGTTCAGGTGTATCCTATTCTAATCTTTTGATTACATAACCACTGGTGCACTTAGAAATTATATTTCTATGATACTTTTGTTTTACATTATTTTAATACTGTTTAAAGATTTTTAGTTTTTGGATAAGGACCAGTTAGGCAGAATCACCTTGGTCACAGTGACCTATATGCTAAATAGCATAAAGCATTTATGACAATTATTATATATTTATGGTAATATTGCTATATTGTCACTTAGCATAATCTCGTCTTAACAATTGGTGTCATCTATTTATTGATACATATCTGTATTATGCATAAGAGAGATACATATATTGTTTATTTTTATTTTTTTAATTAGCTTCACTTAAAGTGAAGGTCCATTTTGATAAATTAGTGCCCGATTTTTAATAAATCTATTAAAAACAAGGGCACATTAATTAATCAAAATTGACATTTCACTGTTTTCTTCAAAAACTTACCTTTTAATTCTGGCAGCCTCTCCAGCACTTCCTCCGCCCGTCGCAAGCCGTCTTCGCAGGTCCAAAATGACGAATCCGGCTTCTTCCAATCACAGCGTTGCATCAGGCTAAGATTCCACGGGGGCAAGCTGTGATTGGAGGAAGCCAGATTCGTAATTTCTGACGTCTGCAGAGGCTTCCAACGGCCCTGGGAATCGCTGGAGCGGCATTCAGGATTAAAAGGTAAGTTTTTGAAGAAAATAGTGTAATGTCAATTTTGATGAATTAAAGTGCCCTTGTTTTAAATAGGTTTATTAAAAACCGGGCACTAATTCATCTAAATGGACCTTCACTTTAAGAACAAGAGTAAAGCATTCATCCAATGAATAAATAACATATTCATAAAGTTATGCAATACAATATACAGAGTTTACAAATATCCTAGCTAACCATTTTTATAACTATAAATAACCAAAAACTTAGTAACTTCATTTGTATGTATTTTTTATTTTATGTTCTGTAAAATACTGCTTGCTTTTGTGAAAAGCTTGTCACACTCTTCATAAAGAGACCAAAATGCAAATTAGTTAACCTAGATTTCCTTCAAAATGCTGCTAATTTCCTAACAGCTAGATTACGAGTGGAGCACAAATTGATCTTTCACGAGCGCGATATTTTTGCTCCACTCAGTAATACCAGCGCAATCAAATTTGCACTCATATTACAAATCAAGGACAATGCGAACACGACCTCGCATTTGCAATGCCTGGAAGCATTGCGCTCACAAGACCGCGCTTCCATGGGCTTCAATGGGAGCCTTGTTCTGATGCTGTGAGACACGGCAAATATCCTAGCGCAGCGAATGGGGTAAGTCACACAGCGTTGGGCAGCAAATTTAAAATGTATATGTATATGAATAAATACATATATATTTATGTGTTTATATGTGTATATGCACATATTAACCCTTAAATATATAAATGTATATAAGCAATTATATAGCCCACTATGTAAAGGAACTTTTCTGTTTGTTTGTTTTTTAACACCCTACATCCTCACTTTAACACCTTATATATTGCTTCATGCAGTTTTTTTCTACAAAAAATAAAGATGATCATATATTTTTTTATACAAGAAACTGTACACTTTATTATGTGGGCAATTGGAGGACATTTTCTTAAATTAACCAAAGGTCTGACCACTTGTAATGGCTGGTTATTTAATGTGCCCCCGTAAATTGGCAAATTTGGCCTTTTACGGGCGCACTTTAAAAGAGAGCTCCACTTGTAATCTAGACCTAAGTCAGCTAATTAATAGACAGCAATTGCTTGGAGTAGTGGATAAACTAATTCACAGTTAGCCCTATTTGGCCACAATACAAGAATATAAGATAAACATAGCAAAGATTTCAAGCAGTTTTTATATAATTTGAGTTATTTTAAATTTGTTTAGACTGTTAGAATGTATAGGTCTTCTCAATTCAGAACTTTCTCCAGAAATTGCTATTAAAACTATGGCATATATAAAGCAAGAGGGGACCCTAAGTCATGACTAAGGGTCAGGTAGACCCAAAACTGTGCTGTTTTTACCTTTAGGTCAGTTAAATAAAATAAATAAAGATGCCTTTTATATGAAGAAACAGGGCAGATACTGTATGTATATATATATATATATATATATATATATAAATATATATATAAAATACACACATATTTTTTGTAATGTAAAAGGTATGTAATTATACTGTATTTTCCTACACAATCTAAACCTTTGCACGTGGTAGAAAAAGGACAGTTAAATAGTCAAAGTGTTTTTATCAGTTCTTAGATCTATACTGGGATGGATTTTCCATGTATTGTTGCGTAGGTATAACTAAATATAAATGCACAGATATATCTAGAAATCCACCTCAAACCGGCTTGTGTCGGATCTGCTGGGCGCTCCCGCAGTTGGCAAACCAACAGGTATTAATCAGCTAAGTGTATGAGGAACAAAATGTAATAGGGCATCATAGAGATACAAGACACTAGCACCTTTAACTAAATATTTGACCTTATTTTTTTATTATAGCATATAAAATTAACCTGTGATCGTTTAGTAGAGGTGGCCCTCGGTTTTTCATCTGGGTTTTATTTCTATATTTATGTAAAATTGACTTAAACTGTATAATGTTATTCTATTTAAAACTCTGAAACTCATACTACGAATGTAAAACACATTTATATGATACAATCTGAAGCTGTTAGTTATATAAGATTGCACACTGTAAATATACTAAAATAAAAAAGAATATAAAATACCAAATGTCAAAATACTGTCCCTTTAAAGGGACAGACAACTCAATTTTTTTATTGTTTGAAAAGATAGATAATCCCTTTATTACCTATTCTCCAGTTTTGCACAGAAAACATGGTTATATTAATACACTTTTTATCTATGTGATTACCTTGTTTCTAAGCATCTTCTGACGGCCCCCTGATCACATGACTTTATCTATTGACTTGCATTTAAGCCAATTAGTACTATGTTGTTGGAATCCACGGGCATCAGCACAATGTTATCTATATGACTCACATGAACTAGCTTCCCCTGATGTGAAAAGCAAATACAAAAGCATGTGATCATGGGGCTGTCTTTAGTCAGTTAGAAACAGAGGTTTAAGGTTATAAAGTATGTTAATATAACCATGTTGGCTGTGCAAAACTGGGGAATGGGTAATAAAGGCATTATCTATCTTTTTAAACAATAACCATTTTTTGTGTTGACTGTCCCTTTAAGTGCAAAGTCTCTTCAATTACTGTGCAAAAAAATGTCTCTTATACAGTTTCAGCTAATTACGTTTTTCTGGTTATTTATACTTTCAAAGTGAGTTCACATAAAATACAATATGTCGTTTTCTTATGTCATGCTTTTGAGTGTACGCTGTCAGTGCTATAACGGTTGTTATTCTGAATTGATCTGAAGAGTCGTATAATGAGCGCTACATCAGACAATGTTAGCTTAATACGGCTAGACGAAGTTAAACTTTCATGATTCAGACAGGGCATGCAATTTTAAACAACTTTTCAATTTACTTTTATCATCAAATTTGCTTTCTTCTCTTGGTATTCTTTAGTGAAAGCTAAACCTAGGTAGGCTCATATGCTAATTTCTAAGTCCTTGAAGACTAACTCTTATGTCAGTGCATTTTGACAGCTTTTCACAGCTAGACTGTGCTAGATCATGTGTCATACAGGTAACATTGTGCTCACTCCCGTGGAGTTATCTACGAGTGATCACTGATTGGCTAAAATGCAAGTCTGTCAAAAGAACTGAGATACGGGGGCAGGCTGCAGAGGCTTAGATACAAGGTAATCACACAGGTAAAACATATATTTATATAACTGTATTGGTTATGAAACACTGGGGAATGGGAAATAAAGGGGTTATCTATCTTTTTAAAAAATATAGAAATCTTGAGTAGACTGTCCCTTTAATTGATTTTATAGTGCCAGTGACAGAATGGGGCAAACTGATCTCTAAAATCAATATGAATCATAGGTTGTTGATGTATACAATTTATATTGAACCATAATATAGACATGTATTTTTACCTGTATATTAAAAATATTTATTTTATAGATTCCTTTACAATCTTTCTATGTCCTCTGTGCTTTGTAATCAGTATAGGTGTTTTTAATTACCTTTTCAATGTCATTCCAGTCCATTAGAAGTGCACATTTTTTTAACTAGTTGAGTGTCCACAGTTAGGTATGGAATGTAACTAGAGAAATAGATTTTCTTATAATTGGATTTGGTAGACATAAAAAAAAGAATAAGCTTCTAAGTTTTCTTTAGGCTTTTATAAGAAAAAGCAGAAAATGTTGCCAGCCAGTTGGCATTATGAAATAGTGTAATACTTTGCAATATTATAACAATTTCTGTTATTTACAAATGTTACGTAAGATATCCAAAGCATACATTTATAATATCATTTAACAGTATGTAATCTTTGATTTAATGATAATTTGTGTAACAGACATTAAAAATGTAATATTAGCTAATTTTATCTTAAAGGGACAGTAAGCACAGTTTAAAAAAAATGCCTTAAAGGACCAGTATACACAGTAGATTTGCATAATCAACAAATGCATAATAAAAAGACAATACAGTAGCACTAAGGGGTCGATTTATCAAGCTGCGGCGGACAGGGGCATACATATGCGCCCCTGTGCGCCACAGATCACCTCTGGTGGGCTGAATTCCACTGCTAGAATTCAGCATTGCACAAGAACGCAATTTTGTTCTCTTGTGAAAAACCGTCCTCTTCCCAGGCACAGCCAATCAGGCGCGGACAGGAGCTGTCAATCTCCCCAGGCAGTAGAGACTAGGGAGATTGAAATTCGCCACCTAAGAAGTGGCGTAGAGGTTAGGAAAGCTGATGACCGCTGCTTCATAAATACGGACTACAGGTTCTCTTGTGAGAACCTGCAGTCGTAGGGGCTCGAAGGCTGGCAAAAGCCTTTCATAAATCGACCCCTAATAAGTCTGAACTTCAAATGAGTAGTAAATTTTTTTCATGATACATTTTAAAGTTATGTCTATTTGCACTCCTCCTATATCATGTGACAGCCATCAGCCAATCACAAATGCATATACGTATATTCTGTAAATTCTTTCACACTCTCAGTAGGAGCTGAATGTAAATATAAAAAAGACTGTGCACATTTTTTTAATAGAAGTAGCTTGAAAAGTTGTTTAAAATTGCAGGCTCTATCTAAACATTATAGTTTAATACAATGCATATATATTTTTCTTTTGAGCAGCTTTAATAGGTACATTTGACCAGTGCGTATCCTCCGATGTCTCTCTTGCCAGCCACCCTCTGGTCTGTGCATTTTTTTTCTGTTTGGAGCTCTGGGCGAATTAGCCTATCAAACGGTTACTGAATGCGCCATAGAAAACAATGAAGCATACTCTTGTGTCTGCTCGGCTTCCCTGAGTAGACCCCAGCTCATGCACGGCCTCAGCAGTGAAACAGTGTTAAGCTGTGCAGACAGAAAAGCTCATGGGGGCGATTTATCAAAGCTTCAAATGATAATGCGCTGGAAGTCCCCATCAAATTTGACGCAAATTTGATCCGCTGTAGTTAACAAAGTGTTAAGATCGTCAAATGTTGAAATGTGTGATGTAATATACACTCCTGCGATATAAATCAGATGCAGATCGATGCTTGTGTTATTCGAGCGGAATACTGATCATCCGCCGTTACATTCGACTCCATTTGACCCTCTTGCCAATTTAGCAAACATTCAACAGGTACGCTTGCGTCAATTCCGATGCAACGTACCTATCGTTCAAGCCGCCACCCTTGAGGCCGCGAATGCCATAGAAATCAATGGGAGTCTGAAAACACAGAAAGGTTATGTTCAATACTGCAAGAGAATGAAGCATATTAGATAATAAAAGTAAATTAGAAACTATTGCTCCAAATTTGGTGCACTAGTAGATATAGAGATAAAAAATGAAATTAATTCATAACATAATATAGCTAACTTCCTTTTTTTTTGGATAAATCTATTTTCACCATGTTCAAGGCATGTAAACCCCCCCCCCCCCCCCAAACTAGTGACATTTTCCATCACTTTAGATTGGGAAATGCATAATCACATGATTTATGACATGAGCCAATCTGATTTAAATTTACATTTTCTACTATCACTAACAAATCAAATTGCTCGATACTTGTGTTATTGATCACTCATCAGAACTTGTAAGTGCCATTTTTTACATTATGTATTATACTTTGAAAGTATGTACTGTATATGTGAAATTACTATTAAAGTTAAACATTGATGATGACATTAGGACACACAGTCTAATATTTTAGACAATGATTTTAAAATTCGAATGATGTTTTATTCAATATAATCTTAACCTGATAGCTCAAATGGATAGTCTACCTAACATTAAACTGTCATGAATCAGATACAGCAGAAATTAAAATCACCTCTTTACTGTCATGCTATTTTCAATGTTTTTCTTCCTTCTCTTGAATTTCATTTTCATTAAGAAATGTCCTTATATGCCAGCCCATTTTTTAACACCTGTGTAGGGGTGGTGTTTAAAACTAGACTGCAATCAGGGGTCACACAGGTGCAGAGAGAAAACTGGCCCATCTCTTAAAATATCTATTGATTGCAAATAAATACATGATACCCTGATTACATGTTATAGTCGCAATTATTCCTGCTCAGAATAATAATAAATATACACTACATACATATAGTGGTATAAATAAACACAGAGATATGAAAGACAACATTGTTTAGAACAAAAAAAGGAATTTAGGGACATGTAAATATGTTTGCAAAAGATTTCTGACATAACACACAGAAATATACAAGTATGTGCAAAGATATATGTACAAATTCTAGCATTAATAATCATTTTAAAAAATAAAAAATCATGAGATAGTCATATCATGATCTCTAGAAATACAAATGTACATTAATTTAAGTGAAAATATCATATATCATTTTTTTTTATAAAAAACACATACAAAAAGAACTTTCTATGAGATATTATTGTTTATTCAGGTATAAATCTAGCTATTTCTAGGACATTAACAGATGAAAAATAAAAGATTAACTTTAGAGAAATATGCTTGTTCATGGACAGTAACGAAATGGCATAAAGTTGGAAAAAACAAAATATCCACAACATTGATGACTCTTATCAACAGTCCGATGCTCATCACTCTGTACTTGACGCACGTGTTTTTGACAGACTTTTTAATAAATAAGGCCGTCGTCTGTAGATTTGCGGCAGCGATGTCTGGCCATGTCTGTCGAGCATATTGACTCATGAATGAGAGTTGCAGGAAAAAACGGGTGGGCGGGAGCCTTCCAGTGGACTAGACCATTCCCTACAAACACATACCTAAAGTCATTGGATCACTGTGGGTGGCCAGTACACTGATCAGTAATAGGTCCTGAATTGTAAAAAAGGGGTATGTTTACTGACACTTTAATATTGTCTTAAATTTTAGCCAGGTGATTACTAACATCAGCTGGGTGGTATGCCCATTATGAACTAGATTACAAGTGGAGCACTATTTATTGCTCCGAGTCGTGCATTAACTCTGCCACAAGTAAGCTTTTTGCGTGTGAATTACAAGTTGAAAGTAAAATGATTTAATTGTCTGCTAACCCTTCAAGCTTGCCGGAAACAGGAGTTAAGAAGCAGCGTTTTAAGACCCCTGCTCCTTAACTTGTCCTCCAGCTCTGAGGCGGCGGACAGCATGCCGCCCAATAGTATATGATCGGGTTGATAGACACTCCCTGCTAGCGGCAAATTGGACGCGAATCTGCAGGGGGCAGCATTGCACAAGCAGTTCACCACAACTGCTTGTGCAATGTTAAATGCCGACAGCGTATGCTTTCGGAATTTAGCAATGCAGGGCGGACATGATTCGCTATAGCGAATCATGCCCGCCCGGTGTATGATAAATCTACGCTGTAGTCTTCAGTGGAGTGTAAAAAATGGAAAAAAATCTAACACTTGTGCACAAACCCGATTGCATTTTCTCAAATGCGCTAACCCCACATAAAAATATTAATATTTCACATTCCAATGTTCTTCACATAGTAGAATATGTTCTATTTATTCCTTTAGGACATCACGCTGGTGATGTTGCTATCGTGACTCTTTTGGGGACATTTGATAAAGATGCCAGTAGGGCATTGAAACGTCATGCTCTATTCCCTATTTTTTAACCTGTGATTAATAAAAGTAATTTTTTTTATACAAGTCCAGTGAATGCAGCCTCTTCCGGGAAAACTGTATTATATTTGACCTTGCACCCTGGCAGTTGCATAAGTGAGTTGAATACTGAAGTGCAAAATTACTTTGGAACTATATATATATATATATATATATATATATATATAAGGCTGAGTGTTGAATCTGGCTGCTCATCCCTAGTATTACCGATACAGTGGCTGTGTGGGATTCTGGTTAATCCCCAACCACTACAAGTTTTTACATGCTCATACCTTTTTCTTCTATACATGACTGCTAGAAGATATTTTACAAACATCACATACTACCCAAGTGGAAACTTTTATCACAGTGTGGGACTACGGTCCTTTTAAATGAGATGCTATATTGATACCTCATACTAACTGAGGTCTCGTTTGTGAGTATCATTCTCTTGCTGTAAATAAATTTGTGTTACTTTTAAACAGTATTATGCTATGTGCCGTGTCTGTTTCCTTTATATAATACGTTGGAGTTATTAAAGAGGCAAAGAACCGTTGCCGACATCAGCATTGGAGATCCCGGGGAGTGAAGAGATTTGAAAGAGACTTTGCGCTTTGGCTCCAACTGACAAACCAAAAATCTATCTGAGACAACGCACAGGATCACAAGCTTGCTACCGGAGGATCAGCGCAGGGGCCTAGTACGTCCAAAACGCCCGTTCCTTACCTCATACGATTGAGGTCACCTAATGTGAGTAGCCTGTGAGGCCATTTGGGATTGTTGTCATTCTATGTCTGCATTACTGAACGTTCAATTGGAAGATAGAACACCCTTGCTTTTTTAAGACTTTACCAGCATATTTTGGAACTTTATATTCTCTACATATTAGTAACTGTAATATTGAAACAACAGCTGATAAATCATATGTGTTTATATACTTCTTAATAATTATATGGAAACATTGTAGCAACGCGCTCTCTGTAGGAATCATTGCTTGAAACATTTATGCCATAATACTGTCACACTAGGTGTATTGAAACAGTACACTATATATTGTGAGATTAGCGCTGTGTAGTGAACTCTACTTTGTTTTTCTCTGTACCAATACGGTGTGATCACCTGCAAGGGTAGTGTGACCACACTCTTTTGTTTACTCCAGCAGCTTATCTCGTACTGGTGTTAATATTTTTTGCGCCTCCAGTGTGGCCCACACCTAGGTGTGGCTCACATTCCGAAAACCCTTTGCTTCTGATATATATATATATATATATATATATATATATATATGCACATAGACATATTAAGGCATGTATATGTATGAATTTCTATGTTGAAGCCCTTTGAAGTCCTTTTCCCCCTAAAACCTGAGACCTCATATCTTTGAGTCCTTGTAACTTTTTATTGTAATTTTTTTAAATAATAGTGTTATGATGAGTGTAACTGAACTTTTAAATCAACCTGTAATACGCACACAACTTCCACCGTGCGCAAAGACCCGCAATATACCTCTTATTACTCACGCTCAACATTTTGTGTGCCACTCGTATCTAGCCCTAAATAGGTCCAAGAGAGAAACATTGATATACAAGGTTATTGTGAAAGAAAAACATGAACACGTAGTTTAATATAAAGAAATAAAAAACAGTCACAGACTTTGACTACAAATGAGAGACAGTTATTGCCAGGGGCGGGACTACCATTAATGCAGCTGGTGCAGTGGCATCAGGGTCCAAGTGCTTCTTCTAGTGCATGCTCTGAGTAACAGTAACATCACTATCTACTTTATGTTGCAGAGTTGCAGTTTAAAAATATTTGACTATCAGTTTTCAGGACTCAGTATCATGACCATAGGTGCTAAACAAGATCACCATCCTTCAATTACCCACACATTCTCACACTCTCCAATTTACTTCAATGATCAATTTTGCTTCATTTTCTTGGTATCCTTGGTTGAAGATCCAGCAATTCACTACTGAGAGCTAGCTGAACACATCAGTAAGCCAATGACAAGAAGCATATATGTACAGCCACCAATCAGTAGCTAACTACCAGCTCCTGATCCAACCTAGGTATGCCTTTTAACAAAGAATATCAAGACATCAGAGCAAATTAGATAACAGAAAAAAATTGAAAAGCTGTTTAAAAGTGTATACTCATCATAATGGAAAAATGTTTGGTTTCCTGTCCCTTAAAGATACATTATCCCCGTGCTCAGAATCTATACTCTCCCTTTTTTCCTCTAGTGAGCATCATTACCAAGTGCTTTAATCATAATCCAACTCTAGACAATACAAAGGAACAGCCTAAACAAAAGAAAGAATCACTCAACCAGGGCAGAAGCAAAAAATAATAGTTTATTCTGTGACTAGTCACAAACATAGGAGCAGCTTATTTTAGCCCAATATGTGTCTTACACAGAGAAGAGATTTCCTGTACTTTATCAGTCTGGTCCTGCCTAAAAAACAAAAAAATATAGCCTAGTCCTGAAATACCAGGCAGCCCTCGTCTAAACTAGAGACATAATCAACCCAACAGTATGTTTTGGCCTTCTGTGGTTCTCGCTAGTAAGATGCAGTCATATCCCTCTTGGCACACTAGGCAACAGGTCCACAACTGGTTGCACACATCATAACTGGGGAGATATGGAAAAACAGTTTTAGTATAGTTAAATAAATATATGGACCCCCATGTACTAAATGATGGGCAGACAAAGTTCCCACACACAGTATTTACTGTCCATGTACCATTGCACAAGCACTTACTTGCACAATGCTGCTCCCTGCCCTCACCCACGAGCAGGGTCTGTCAGTCATCCTAAATGAACGCGTTATTGAATCAGCTTTTATAAAAGCTGATAAAACGGAAGAGGTTGGTGAAATCAGTGGAGATGCAAACCCCAACATGTATTTGATTGCGTTGGGGCTGGATGCTAAGTCAGGAAGATCTGTAAGTCGATTTCCAGGAACCATGAGCCAGGGTCAGCGCATGAGAATGGGAGCGATGAGACCCAGCATTTAAATTTCTAAAAGTCAGGTCATAGGGGAAGGTGTTTGGTAAGAGGGATACTGTTTGAAATGTGTGATGGATGAGAGTTCTGAAGCTAGATAGGCTATGGAAGCCTCATGGTAAATCTATCAAGCTATTTCGGTCTATGTTCCTTTTAAGGTGTGTAATTGTTTTTTAACCTTCAGGTCACAAAAAGAAGCAGGTTGTTCACATAAAAAAAAATATATATTGTTTGATTATTTCTCGTTTAGTCACTTTTAGAACAATTCATCTTGAATTCACTGCTAGTGTTTCCCTCTTGTGTGCCCCATGATTGATGTACATTGTAAAATCCTCACTGGGGAAGTTACATATTTTACATTGTACAAATGTTTTGTTTTACACCTGAAAAAAATAGCATTGCTCCAAAAAACTCAAAGTATTTGACATTAAAAAATAAATAAAAAAATAGGTGTAATGAATTCTGGCTACGTTTGGGCTTTATATCTTCTTCAGAGGGGGCCTGGGTTCTGTTTTGTGCCAGTGGGATTGTTGCTGGAGAGAGCAAATAGGAGCTATTGACCAACAAGGCCAGATTTAGCACAATATCCCCTGTGTGTCACTCCATCCTGTAGGTACATTGGTGCTAGAGATTTTTTTAGCAGCTTGAATAATACTACAGACTCTGTTTTGGTCTTTGCATCTGTCAAATGGACCTGAAACCCATATTTTTTTCTCTTTCATGATTTAGAAAGAGCATGTGGTTTTAAACAACTTTGCAATGTTCCTCTATTATCAAATTTGCTTCATTCTCCTGGTATCCTTTGTTGAATGAGGAGCAAAGCACTACTGAGAGCTAGCTGAACTTATGTGGCAACAAGAGCAAATTAAATAACAGAAGTAAATTGGAAAGATGTTTAAAATCACATGTTCTGTTGGAATCATTAAAGAAAAATTTGGGGTTTCACGTCACTTTAAGAAAACCAAAAAGAATTTTACTTGTCATCCTTTGTGTATAAATGTAGATATCTATCTATCTATCTATCTATCTATCTATCTATCTATATCTATCCCACTGAAGTAAAAAAGAGTAATAAAATAATAATTTTCGCTCAGTTTACATTTATCCTATGAACAACTCTCAGCATGTCCTATGCTGTTGTTAATGGACTCGACTTTACACTCTCCTAGTTGTAAATGGTGAAAATGCCCTTTAAACCTAGTAGTACTATTTTTTTAAACATGTAAACAGATGCATAATAAAATTGTATTTTATATATTAAGGGTGATATCCAAAACATTGCAGTGTTTTTACCACCTGTAACGCAATAAAGGAGATTTTTTTTCTTTCATGCTTCAGATAGAGCATGCAATTTTAAGCAACTTTCTAATTTACTCTTATTAATTTTTCTTTGTTCTTTTGATATCTTTATTTGAAAAAGCAGGTATGTAAGTTTAGGAGCCAGCCCATTTTTTGTTCAGCACCTGGGTAGTGATTGCTTATTGGAGGCTACAATTAGCCACCAATCAGCAAGAGATACTCAGGTGCTGAACCAAAAATGGGTCTAAAAAAAATTGCAATTTCAGGGTTAAAACAGCACCGCAGCCGTTACAAGTCTTTTCGGTATAGCTGTACGCAAGCCTTTTAGCCTGTACCACAACGTCAGTCCCACACACGTCAAAATTATGTTTTTTCATGGGACTTCTATAGCACTGCCACTACGAGTTTTGCGGACAGACTAAAAAGCTTGCGTTGCAGCCTATATCGACACAATCTGTTCCACAATCTAAAAGCAGTAGTTATGAGTTTTACGCTACAAAACTGTAACATAAAACCAGTGGCGACTCTAGGAAAAATATATAGGGGGACGACGACATAAGATACCACAGTCAAACTGGGGGGGCACTAATAATTTTTACCACTAAATCATACCACTGAAAATAGGTCTAGCATTAACTTATTAACTAACATTTATAACAAATAAACACCACTATATAAACTATCAAAATTTACTTTTTGCTGTTCTACCAAAAAGTACATCTTGCAGTTAGCCTGTGTGTCCCAAAGGATAGGCAAAGGAGTAGTGGTTGCACTTATGACCATGTGTAAACAGAAATTGCCAAGCCAGGCACCGGGACTTAGGTCGATAGACACCCCCCCCAAAGAACAGTACATATGTGAGCCAATATTAGAGGTGTACCTTGAGCACTGAAGGGAGAAATCCTGTATATACACGGAACGATATCCGATGGCAGCGTGTCTGCCGACTTCTCTTGCTTCCGCCTCTATGCAAAACCCGGTCTGCAGCTCAGTGAACGTCACCGCGTGACGTAAGGAGGGGGTGTGTATGTTAGCGGTCTGTATATTCACCCGGCCCAGCGGTTAGTGAGGAGTGTTAACCTGGACTCAATAGCTGGTCAGAGTATCACAGAAGAAAGGATGGAGTCCCAGGTTAGGATAAAATAAATTCTTTTATTTGATTCTTTAAAAGTTCAAGTGAGTCGCAGCTCACACGGACACAAAATCAAAATCAGCCAGAAAGAGAGTGGAGAGATGAGCGTAGCACCAGTGGCTTACATGTTTCGGCTAAATGCCGTAATCATAGCCTAAGGTGCTATACCTGTGTAGTCTTTAAAAAGGGTGTAAAGTGATACGATTGGCTAAAACACTTACAAAGATTAAAAATGAACGCCCATTTCAACACACTTAGCATAAACATAGAAGTTAACCCTATACATGTCATAATATATTAGAGCAAGGGGTATATTATATGGAATGAGTCATACGAGATATAAAGGTGTAATGAAAAAAATGTAATAAAAAGGAAAAAGATAGTGAAAGAAATATAAAGCAAGAAAGAAAGAAAGAAAAAAGTAGAGAAAAGGAAAAGAAGAAGAAAAAAGAAGAAAAGAGAGGCAGAAAAAACAGAAGAAATGAGAGGCAGAAAAAACAGCGCATGAATTAAAGGGACAGACTAGCAGCAATATAGATAATATATAGACTTATAGTGGCCTAGGGATGCTTAGAATGCTAACATAGGAGGATGTATAGAGCCACGATATATAAGACAGAAGTACAAGATACAAAATAGAATGATAGCTAGATGTACAAGTAGACAATAAGCTGATATGTCCATATTATACGCTTAAACACGCACTGTCGCTCAACAAAAGGAAAGAAAAATAAAGTAAAGAGAGAGAAGGAGAAGAAAAAGAAAAAGAAAAAGAATAAGGAGACCCATTGGAAAAGAAGATAGAAAAGTAGAAATGGTGGGGACAGATGTATATACATATAGCATATATATAAAAGTACATGAGGATGTTCACATATACACCCATATACAGATTAAGCTAATGTGTATATATAGTAAAAATAGAACTATAGTGAACACAAAATTTGATGCTATATATGTAAATATATAGGGTATAAGGGATTAGAGACTATGCCACATGAAAAAAGGAACCACAATGGATTCTCTATATAATAGATATGCAGCTGTAGCTACACTATATAAAACATAAACATAAGCATATATAAGACATGTGTTAATAAACAACATCAAATTAGAGAATAAAGAGAAGAAGAAAGAATTGTGTGCACATGTATCTACAAATGAACACGTATGATAACTGTCAGGGTATAGGACTAAAAGAATATGTCATTGTAAATAAATAGGATAATAGAAAAAAGATTATTTTGTCTATATATATTATTAATTGACCTATATATTGACATATATACATTTACTCCCAAAAGTTGATCAAATCAAATTTGGAGTTTAGCCCTTGGGGAAGTCTGGTTTTTAACTGGAAAATCCAAAAGGTTTCACGTTTCGCTAGAACTTTGTCTACATCTCCCCCTCTCATAGGGACTTTGGCTTTTTCAATAGCTGCCCACCTAAACGAATTAAGGCAGCAGTTGTGTTTGGTGGCAAAATGTTGCACTAAAGGAGTCGTAGCCGTACCCCTAGTCAGGGAGGAGATGTGTTCTCTTATTCTAGAGTTGACGTCCCTAGACGTGAGACCAACATATTGAATATTGTAAAGGATGCAGGTGACAAGATATATGACATTGGTGCTGGTACAGTTTAGACAGGATTTTATAGGATAAACAGTCCCTGTTACAGTTGATCTAAACTGTGTCGTAATTTGTGCATAGTCACATGGCTTACACTTTTTGTGACCACATCTATACATACCCTGATGCCTCAACCAAGAGCTACTATGTTGTGTGGTAGATCTAAGTTGTGTAGGTGATAGAATTGAAGCCAAAGTGGCACATTTTTTGTAAGAGCATCTGATGCCATTTTTCACTACATCTGTGAGCTTGTCGTCTGCAATTAGAAGAGGAAAATGCCTTTTGATAATATTACAGACCTCGGGGTATTGAGCACTGTACTCTGTAACAAAGTGGATACCCTGAAAATTACTTTTAGTATTCTTCCTGTCATCCCACAAACACCGCTTATGCTGTAGCTAAAGGCCAATTTATGCGCATCAAAAGAAATTGTAGTAGGGAGGAAGACTTTGAACATGAAGCTAATCTATTGGAAAATAGACTAAGATTGAGAAAATACTCTAAACGACACATTAAACAGGCAAGACAACAGGTTAACCTCATCCCTAGAGAGTCAATGCTACTTGATAAATGTAAGAATACTAAAAGTAATTTTCAGGGTATCCACTTTGTTACAGAGTACAGTGCTCAATACCCCGAGGTCTGTAATATTATCAAAAGGCATTTTCCTCTTCTAATTGCAGACGACAAGCTCACAGATGTAGTGAAAAATGGCATCAGATGCTCTTACAAAAAATGTGCCACTTTGGCTTCAATTCTATCACCTACACAACTTAGATCTACCACACAACATAGTAGCTCTTGGTTGAGGCATCAGGGTATGTATAGATGTGGTCACAAAAAGTGTAAGCCATGTGACTATGCACAAATTACGACACAGTTTAGATCAACTGTAACAGGGACTGTTTATCCTATAAAATCCTGTCTAAACTGTACCAGCACCAATGTCATATATCTTGTCACCTGCATCCTTTACAATATTCAATATGTTGGTCTCACGTCTAGGGACGTCAACTCTAGAATAAGAGAACACATCTCCTCCCTGACTAGGGGTACGGCTACGACTCCTTTAGTGCAACATTTTGCCACCAAACACAACTGCTGCCTTAATTCGTTTAGGTGGGCAGCTATTGAAAAAGCCAAAGTCCCTATGAGAGGGGGAGATGTAGACAAAGTTCTAGCGAAACGTGAAACCTTTTGGATTTTCCAGTTAAAAACCAGACTTCCCCAAGGGCTAAACTCCAAATTTGATTTGATCAACTTTTGGGAGTAAATGTCTATATGTCAATATATAGGTCAATTAATAATATATATAGACAAAATAATCTTTTTTCTATTATCCTATTTATTTACAATGACATATTCTTTTAGTCCTATACCCTGACAGTTATCATACGTGTTCATTTGTAGATACATGTGCACACAATTCTTTCTTCTTCTCTTTATTCTCTAATTTGATGTTGTTTATTAACACATGTCTTATATATGCTTATGTTTATGTTTTATATAGTGTAGCTACAGCTGCATATCTATTATATAGAGAATCCATTGTGGTTCCTTTTTTCATGTGGCATAGTCTCTAATCCCTTATACCCTATATATTTACATATATAGCATCAAATTTTGTGTTCACTATAGTTCTATTTTTACTATATATACACATTAGCTTAATCTGTATATGGGTGTATATGTGAACATCCTCATGTACTTTTATATATATGCTATATGTATATACATCTGTCCCCACCATTTCTACTTTTCTATCTTCTTTTCCAATGGGTCTCCTTATTCTTTTTCTTTTTCTTTTTCTTCTCCTTCTCTCTCTTTACTTTATTTTTCTTTTCTTTCCTTTTGTTGAGCGACAGTGCGTGTTTAAGCGTATAATATGGACATATCAGCTTATTGTCTACTTGTACATCTAGCTATCATTCTATTTTGTATCTTGTACTTCTGTCTTATATATCGTGGCTCTATACATCCTCCTATGTTAGCATTCTAAGCATCCCTAGGCCACTATAAGTCTATATATTATCTATATTGCTGCTAGTCTGTCCCTTTAATTCATGCGCTGTTTTTTCTGCCTCTCATTTCTTCTGTTTTTTCTGCCTCTCTTTTCTTCTTTTTTCTTCTTCTTTTCCTTTTCTCTACTTTTTTCTTTCTTTCTTTCTTGCTTTATATTTCTTTCACTATCTTTTTCCTTTTTATTACATTTTTTTCATTACACCTTTATATCTCGTATGACTCATTCCATATAATATACCCCTTGCTCTAATATATTATGACATGTATAGGGTTAACTTCTATGTTTATGCTAAGTGTGTTGAAATGGGCGTTCATTTTTAATCTTTGTAAGTGTTTTAGCCAATCGTATCACTTTACACCCTTTTTAAAGACTACACAGGTATAGCACCTTAGGCTATGATTACGGCATTTAGCCGAAACATGTAAGCCACTGGTGCTACGCTCATCTCTCCACTCTCTTTCTGGCTGATTTTGATTTTGTGTCCGTGTGAGCTGCGACTCACTTGAACTTTTAAAGAATCGAATAAAAGAATTTATTTTATCCTAACCTGGGACTCCATCCTTTCTTCTGTGTCCCAAAGGATAACCATAACTTAAAGGGACACTGAACCCACATTTTTTCCTTCTCGATTCAGATAGAGCATGCCATTTTAAGCAACTTTCTGATTTACTCCTATTATCAAATTGTCTTCATTCTCTTGGTATCTTTTTTTGAAATGCAAGAATGTAAGTTTAGATGCCGGCCCATTTTTGGTGAACAACCTGGGTTGTCCTTGCTGATTGGTGGATAAATTCATCCACCAATGAACAAGCGCTTTCCATGGTTCTGATTCTGAACTAAACAAATAGCTTAGATGCCTTCTTTTTCAAATAAAGATAGCAAGAGAATGAAGAAAAATTGATAATAGGAGTAAATTAGAAAGTTGCTTAAAATTATATGCTCTATCTGAATCACTAAAGAAAAAAATTGGGTTCAGTGTCCCTTTAAGTATACTAGTAAATTATATAGTCACAATGTAGTAATATTTTTCTACCTTTTGTGCACTGTCTAGTAATTCACAATCAGGATGTTAAACGGATAGTCTATTCAAAATTAAAATTTCATGATTCAGACAGAGCAGCAATTTTCGAATTTACTCCTATTATATTTTTTTCTTCATTCTCTTGGTATCTTTATTTGAAAAAGCAATAATGTAAGCTTAGGACTTAGCCCATTTTTGGTTCAGCACCTGGGTAGAAATTTCTGATTGGTTTCTAAATGGGTGCAGAGCCTTGTCATCATATGAGGGTGTCTTACTGAATAAGGTTTGGATATGAAAAGATCTCAGATTGCTCATAGTTTTATTCTTTAAAGAGGCATGGGAGTAAAATAAATACACTTTCCTGATTCAGACAGCAGATACAATACAAAATATATAAACTACTTTCTTACTTCTTTTTAACTATTTCTTCTCTTGGTATCCACACTTTCATGTCTACCATAATATAAATGCAAACTTTTGTGTTATAATAAATATTGATTACTGCTCAATAAAGGAAATAAAGTGCTATATCAGAAGTATTTTTTGTGTCTTTATTTTTATACACAATTTAATATTAGCAACTATAACTTCTGTATTGATTTTTTTTTTATACCCAAGAAAATGTTTCTTTCATGATTTAGATAGAGAATACAATTTTAAACAACTTTCCAATTTACTTTTATTATCTAATTTGCTTCATTCTTTAGATATCCCTTGTTGAAGAAATAGCCATGCACATGGGTGAGCCAATCACATGAGGTTTCCATGTGCAGCCACAAATCAACAGCTACTGAGCCTATCTAGATATGCATTTCAATAGAGGATATCAAATGAAGTAAATTAGATAATTAAAGTAAATTGGAAAGTTGTTTAAAATTGCATGATCTTTCTAAATCTTGAAAGACAAATATTGGTTTCATGTCCCTTTAAAGTATATAGATGTACTAAAGGATACCTTAAAGATGAACTATTCTTACATTGACATTCATTATATGATATTTTTTTTTCTTTCTATCTTTACTTTTTTTTTTTCTTTTAGTGAAAAACGTTTCCCTCCTGAACTCTATTAAAATTTTTGTAAAAAAAAAAAAACCACATGCACACCACCAATATATTTACAAGAAGATATAAGGTGTTAACAGTAAATTTTGGGAGATTTTTTTTTTTAAAATGTTTACTGTTTACACTATCTGAAAAAGGGACATTAAACCCAAAACTATTCTTTCATGAGTCAGATAGAGAATACCATTTTAAACAACTTTCTAATTTACTTCTATTATCTTATTTGCTTCATTCTCTTTATATTCTTTCCTGAAAAGCATATGTAGATAAGCTCAGTAGCTGCTGATTGGTGGCTGCACATAGATGCCTCATGTGATTGGCTCACCCATGTGCATTGCTATTTTTTTAACAAAGGATATCTAAAGAATGAAGCAAATTAGAAAATATAAGTAAATTGTAATGTTGTTTAAAATTAATTCCCTATCTGAATCATGAAAGAAATGTGTCGGGTTTAATGTCCCTTTAACCTCTTGACTGCTAGAGAGAGTGGTGCACAGTAATGTTTTGCTGCTTTCTCTGGAACTCAGGAAGTTAACCTGCTGGAGGGATCTGTACTGACAGATTTTTATTGCAACGTATAATTTTTTTGTCTGTCTTTTATCACCATAACAAAAAAATGGAGAAAACATCAACAAGCAGTGCACCAGGGGGTCGATCCGATATAAATCGTCGCCCGCAAAAGCCGGCGACGCCAATATTTGCGCGGATTTGGTATCACATATACGGCGTAACCTAGAAGTTACGCCCGTATATTTCTGCCGTCGCCCGCAGTTTTTTGGGCCATAGGCAGGTATACCAAACCCGCGCAGTTTGGTATCCAATATGCAGCGTAAGGACTTATGTGGCGAAAATGGAGAAAACTTACTCCATTTTCACCTCGCCACAAAAAGCAGCCGTAAGAAGCCTTACGCTGACTATTGGAGCCCCGTAACTCCCTAAACTAACTAGAAAATAAACCTAACACCTAACGCATGCGCAATGTCTATCTCCCTGTCAACCGCGATCTGCTAAAATAAACCTAACACCTAACGCATGCGCAATGTCTATCTCCCTGTCAACCGCGATCCCCCCCCCCCCCCCCCCGAAATCCCTAATAAAGTTATTACCCCCCTAAACCGCCGCTCCCGGACCCCGCCACCATCTACATAAACTAACCCCCTACTGTGAGCCTCTAAAACCGCCGCCATCTACCTTATCTATCCCCTAATCTGACCCCTTACACCGCCGCCACCTATATAAAAATTATTAACCCCTAATGTAAGCCCCTTACACCGCCGCCATCTCTATTAAAATGATTAACCCCTAATTTAATCTACCTACCCCCGCCGCCAGCTATATTATCTATATTAACCCTAAGTATATTATAGTTAATATAGGTATTACATTATATATATTAACTATATTAACCCTAATTATATTAGGGTTAATATAGTTAATATAGTTACTATAGTATTTATATTAACTATATTAACTCTATCTAACCCTAACTAAATTTATATTAAATTAATCTAATTCATTTATAAACTAAAATATTCCTATTTAAATCTAAATACTTACCTATAAAATAAACCCTAAGATATCTACAATATAATTAATAATTACATTGTAGCTATGTTAGGGTTAATATTTATTTTACAGGTAAATTGTTAATTATTTTAACTAGGTATAATAGATATTAAATAGTTATTAACTATTTAATATCTACCTAGTTAAAATAATTACCCAATTACCTGTAAAATAAATCCTAACCTAAGTTACAAATACACCTACACTATCAATAAATTTAATAAACTACAAACATCTATCTAAAAAAAAAATTAAATTAACTAAACTAAATTACAAAAACAAACAAACACTAAATTACAAAAAATAAAAAAAAGATTACAAGATATTTAAGCTAATTACACCTATTCTAAGCCCCCTAATAAAATAATAAACCCCCAAAATAAAAAAAATTCCCTGCCCTATTCTAAATTCAACAAATTTCAAAGCTCTTTACCTTACCAGCCCTTAAAAGGGCCTTTTGTGGGGCATGCCCCAAAGAAATCAGCCAATCAGATTCAAGTTCAATCCGATTGGCTGATCCAATCAGCCAATCAGATTGAGCTCGCATTCTATTGGCTGTTCCGATCAGCCAATAGAATGCGAGCTCAATCTGATTGGCTGATTGGATCAGCCAATCGGATTGAACTTGAATCTGATTGGCTGATTCAATCAGCCAATCAGATTTTTTTAACTTAATTCCGATTGGCTGATAGAATCCTATCAGCCAATCGGAATTCGGCGGACGCCATCTTGGATGACGTCATTTAAAGGTACCTCATTCCAAGTTCAGCAGTCGGCCGGGATGGATGCTCCGCGGCGGCGGAGCGAAGAAAGAAGATTGAAGATGCCGCCGGAAGAATGAAGACTTTGCTGCCGCTTGGAGGAAGACGTCGCCGGAGGAAGAATTCTTCTTTGCCGCTTGGAGGATGACATCGCCGGAGGAAGAATTCTTCTTTGCCGCTTGGAGGAAGACATCGCCCGGATCGGATCAGGAGTTCGGCCCGGTGTGGTGAAGACAAGGTAGGGAGATCTTCAGGGGGGTAGTGTTAGGCTTTTTTAAGGGGGGTTTGGGTGGGTTTAGAATAGGGGTATGTGGGTGGTGGGTTGTAATGGGGGGGGGGTAATGTATTTGTTGTATGCAAAAGAGCTGAATTCTTTGGGGCATGCCCCACA
Organism: Bombina bombina; assembly: GCF_027579735.1. NCBI lineage: Eukaryota > Metazoa > Chordata > Amphibia > Anura > Bombinatoridae > Bombina > Bombina bombina. Next base: position 134,822,483 of record NC_069509.1, on the reverse strand, counting down.
AAAGGCCCTTTTAAGGGCTGGTAAGGTAAAGAGCTTTGAAATTTGTTGAATTTAGAATAGGGCAGGGAATTTTTTTTATTTTGGGGGTTTATTATTTTATTAGGGGGCTTAGAATAGGTGTAATTAGCTTAAATATCTTGTAATCTTTTTTTTATTTTTTGTAATTTAGTGTTTGTTTTTTTTGTAATTTAGTTTAGTTAATTTAATTGTATTTTTAGATAGATGTTTGTAGTTTATTAAATTTATTGATAGTGTAGGTGTATTTGTAACTTAGGTTAGGATTTATTTTACAGGTAATTGGGTAATTATTTTAACTAGGTAGATATTAAATAGTTAATAACTTTTTAATATCTATTATACCTAGTTAAAATAATTAACAATTTACCTGTAAAATAAATATTAACCCTAACATAGCTACAATGTAATTATTAATTATATTGTAGCTATCTTAGGGTTTATTTTATAGGTAAGTATTTAGATTTAAATAGGAATATTTTAGTTTATAAATGAATTAGATTAATTTAATATAAATTTAGTTAGGGTTAGATAGAGTTAATATAGTTAATATAAATACTATAGTAACTATATTAACTATATTAACCCTAATATAATTAGGGTTAATATAGTTAATATATATAATGTAATAACTATATTAACTATAATATACTTAGGGTTAATATAGATAATATAGCTAGCGGCGGGGTAGGTAGATTAAATTAGGGGTTAATCATTTTAATAGAGATGGCGGCGGTGTAAGGGGCTTACATTAGGGGTTAATAATTTTAATATAGATGGCGGCGGTGTTAGGGGCTCACTTTAGGGGGTTATAGATATAATATAGCTGGCGGCGGGGTAAAGGAGCGGCGGTTTAGGGGTTAATAACTTTATTAGGTTGCGGCGGGGTAAAGGAGCGGCGGTTTAGGGGTTAATAGCTTTTTTATTGTTAGGCTAGTGAGGGGGGATAGCGGATAGAGGGTTAGACAGTGCGGGCTATGTTAGGGAGGCGTGTTAGACAGTGCGGGCTATGTTAGGGAGGCGTGTTAGACAGTGTGGGCTATGTTAGGGAGGCGTGTTAGACAGTGCGGGCTATGTTAGGGAGGCGTGTTAGACAGTGCGGGCTATGTTAGGGAGGCGTGTTAGACAGTGCGGGTGTTTTAAACTTTAGTCAGGTTTTATAGGCGCCGGCAGTTTCTAACGTGCCGCAAGTCACTGGCGACGCCAGAAATTTGTACTTACGCAGATTTCTGGACATCGCTGGTTTGTGAGACTTACGGCACGTTAGCATCTGACGGCGACCTATATGGGATGGCTCGAGTTGCGAGCTGAAACTGCGGGCGACGCCGGTTCCCTCGCTTGCGCCGCAAACTGCGATCGATATCGGATCGCGCCCCAGATATATAACCAACCAGGAACAGAAAGTTTGATGACTGCACACGGTGTATAGAGGCATCATCTTTTCTCTTCTTACCGTTATTACCCCATCGGGTTATGCATTGCTTTTTAAATAAATTGACACCAGACAGTTAACTTGCAGACCTCACCCACCCAAATTACCAAGAACATAAGTAAGTAACTAAGTAGATAAAGTTGGTATATCAAGTTTAACCGTATATGGTAACACACAGTCATTTGGGGATTTTTATTTAAAGTTTATACTCAACACAGCAAATTATTCTTTCATCATGATATGATCCTCTGTGTTACCCCAGAATCTTCTCTTCTTTGGACGTCACGGAGAGCCCAGGACAGGTCTTTCTTGCGTGCCACTGTCCACTCCACAGAGACAGGCTCGGCTACAGTGCCTGCTCCTTTCCCGCACTTCTACATCACACGACAGCACCGGCTGGCGCAGCTGGCTCCAGGCTCCTCCTCCCTCTTCCAGTCTCCAGACTCGTCTCTGGTCGTGTCCCTTCAATCCTTCATGCCGTCAAGGAACGTGACCGCACTGGAACTGTCTGGAGGAGGAGGAGCATGCAAATAACACCAGCATGCCATGATTGCACCATCCATGGGGATGGGATAATTGGGGATTGGAGTGGTGCACGTGCACTGCGAGAGCCGGCATGATGAGGCACGTGTTGTGGTGGTGTGTTGGCTCCAAATTGAACACAGTCAGTGATCGGTGAGGCGTGCTGCCGCTGCGACTGCGCAATTACTTAGAGCTTAGCCTCAGACATCGTTATTGACTCATTCATATCATCTCATCATGATCTCTAGACTCTCACTAAATAAAAATAAAGTAAAAATTAAGAAGATACACTACAGTGACTGACTACTATTTAAACAAAAATACTCACTCACATTTCTCCTTCCTCCAGCATTATGATTCAGTGCCGGGGCTTGCGGGGGGCAAGCCATAATCTAGGGGTGTAGATGCCCCCCCTTGCCCCGCTGTAGTGACGCCACTGCATAAATTTCATAACTAAAGTGTTACAAAGTGCACTAATCACCCATAAACTACCTATTAACCCCTAAAACGAGGCCCTCCCGCATCGCAAATACTATATTAAATTTATTAACCCTTAATCTGCTGCTCCCGACATCGCCACCACTAAAAAGAATTATTAACCCCTATTCCGCCGCTCCCCGACATCGTCACCACTATAATGAAGTTATTAACCCCTAAACCGCCGCCCTCCCGCATCACAAACACTATTTAAATATTATTAACCCCTAATCTGCCGTCCGCCCACATCACCCCCACGGTACTAAAGTTATTAAGCCCTATACTGCCGCCACGATGATAAGCCTATTAACCCCTAAACCGCAAGTCCCCACAATGAAAAATACTAAAGTAAACTATCAATCCCTAAACCGAACTCCCCCGACATCGCAATAAATGAAATTAAACTAGTAACCCCTAAACCTAACCATAACCCTAACCCTAACATTACCCTAACCCCAACACCCCCTAACTTTATATTAAAATTACAATTTCCCTAGCTTAAATTAAATTTAAACTTATCTGTCAAATTAAAAGAACTAAGTTTAAACTAACAATTAAACTAATTTATGGCTAGATTACGAGTTTTGCGGAATGGGTGAAAAAGCAGCGTTAAGGCTCTTTTTCACTACCGCTGGTATTACGAGTCTTGCAGGTTTAGCTGCACCGCACACTTTTTTGGCCGGAATGCAACGTAACTACCGCAGCTTTCAAAAACTCCTTTTTCAATGGGACTTCCATTGCGCCGGTATTACGAGTTTGCCTGGGAGGCCAAAAAGTGAGCGGTACAGCCTAAAACTACAAGATTCATAACGTAAACTGAAAGTCAGTAGTTATGGGTTTTATGCTACAACGCTGTAACATAAAACTCATAACTAAAGTGCTATAAAGTACACTAACACCCATAAACTACCTATTAATCCATAAACTACCTATTAACCCCTAAACCGAGGCCCTCCCGCATCGCAAACACTAAAATAAAATTATTAACCCCTAATCTGCAGCTCCGGACATCGCCTCCACTAGAATAAACATATTAACCCCTAAACCGCCGCACTCCCGCATCGCAAAAACACTAGTTAAATATTATTAACCCCTAATCTGCTGTCCCTAACATCGCCACCACCTATCTACATTTATTAATCCCTAATCTACCGTCCCCAACATCGCCGCCACTATACTAAAGTTATTAACACCTAACCCTAAGTCTAACCCTAACACCCCCTACTTTAATATAATTAAAATAAATCTAATAAAAAATTCCTATCATTAACTAAGTAATACCTATTTAAAACTAAATACCTATAAAATAAACCCTAAGCTTGCTACAATATAATTAATAGTTACATTGTAGCTAGCTTAGATTTTATTTTTATTTCACAAGCAAGTTTGTATTTATTTTAACTAGGTAGACTAGTTAGTAAATAGTTTTTAACTATTTACTAGCTACCTAGCTAAAATAAATAAAAATGTACCTGTAAAATAAAACCTAACCTGTCTTACACTAACACCTAACCTTACACTACAAATAAATAAATTACATTAATTAAATACAATTAACTAAATTACAAAAAAATAACAAACACTAAATTACACAAAATAAAAAAGAAATTATCAAATATTTAAACTAATTACACCTAATCTAATAGCCCTATCAAAATAAAAAAGCCCCCCCCCCAAAATAAAAAAAATCCCTAGCCTACAATAAACTACCAATAGCCCTTAAAAGGGCCTTTTGCGGGGCATTGCCCCCCCAAAAATCAGCTCTTTTACCTGTAAAAAAAAAATACAAACCCCCCCTCCAACAGTAGAACCCACCACCCACACAACCAACCCGACAAAAAAAAATCCTAACTAAAAAACCTAAGCTCCCCATTGCCCTGAAAAACATAATTTATGCTTACCTGATAACTTTATTTCTCTTGTAGTGTAGTCAGTCCACGGGTCATCCATTACTTATGGAATATATCTCTTCCTAACAGGAAGCTGCAAGAGGATCACCCAGCAGAGCTGCCATATAGCTCCTCCCCTCACATGTCATATTCAGTCATTCGACCAAAGCAGAAGAGAAAGGAGAAACCATAGGGTGCAGTGGTGACTGGAGTTTAATTAAAATTTAGGTCTGCCTTAAAGACAGGGCGGGCCGTGGACTGACTACACTACAAGAGAAATAAATTTATCAGGTAAGCATAAATTATGTTTTCTCTTGTTAAGTGTAGTCAGTCCACGGGTCATCCATTACTTATGGAATATATCTCTTCCTAACAGGAAGCTGCAAGAGGATCACCCAGCAGAGCTGCCATATAGCTCCTCCCCTCACATGTCATATTCAGTCATTCGACCAAAGCAGAAGAGAAAGGAGAAACCATAGGGTGCAGTGGTGACTGGAGTTTAATTAAAATTTAGGTCTGCCTTAAAGACAGGGCGGGCCGTGGACTGACTACACTACAAGAGAAATAAATTTATCAGGTAAGCATAAATTATGTTTTCTCTTGTTAAGTGTAGTCAGTCCACGGGTCATCCATTACTTATGGAATACCAATACCAAAGCTAAAGTACACGGATGAAGGGAGGGACAAGGCAGGAACATTAAACAGAAGGAACCACTGCCTGAAGTACCTTTCTCCCAAAAATAGCCTCCGAAGAAGCAAAAGTGTCAAATTTGTAAAATTTTGAAAAGGTGTGAAGCGAAGACCAAGTCGCAGCCTTGCAAATCTGTTCAACAGAGGCCTCATTTTTAAAGGCCCAGGTGGAAGCCACAGCTCTAGTAGAATGAGCTGTAATCCTTTCAGGAGGCTGCTGTCCAGCAGTCTCATAGGCTAAACGTATTATGCTACGAAGCCAGAAAGAGAGAGAGGTAGCCGAAGCCTTTTGACCTCTTCTCTGTCCAGAGTAAACGACAAACAGGGAAGAAGTTTGACGAAAATCTTTAGTTGCCTGCAAATAGAACTTCAGGGCACGGACTACGTCCAAATTATGCAAAAGTCGTTCCTTCTTTGAAGAAGGGTTAGGACACAGTGACGGAACAACAATCTCTTGATTGATATTCCTGTTAGTAACTACCTTAGGTAAGAACCCAGGTTTAGTACGCAGAACTACCTTGTCTGAATGAAAAATCAGATAAGGAGAATCACAATGTAAGGCAGATAACTCAGAGACTCTTCGAGCCGAGGAAATAGCCATCAAAAACAAAACCTTCCAGGATAACAGCTTGATATCAATGGAATGAAGGGGTTCAAATGGAACGCCTTGAAGAACATTAAGAACTAAGTTTAAGCTCCACGGCGGAGCAACAGTCTTAAACACAGGCTTAATCCTAGTTAAAGCCTGACAAAAAGCCTGAACGTCTGGAAATTCAGCCAGACGTTTGTGTAGAAGAATAGACAGAGCAGAAATCTGTCCCTTTAACGAACTAGCAGATAAGCCCTTTTCTAAACCCTCTTGTAGAAAGGACAATATCCTAGGAATCCTAACCTTACTCCATGAGTAACTCTTGGATTCGCACCAATATAAATATTTACTCCATATCTTATGGTAAATTTTTCTGGTAACAGGCTTCCTAGCCTGTATTAAGGTATCAATAACCGACTCCGAGAAGCCACGCTTTGATAGAATCAAGCGTTCAATCTCCATGCAGTCAGCCTCAGAGAAATTAGATTTGGATGTTTGAAAGGACCCTGAATTAGAAGGTCCTGTCTCAGAGGCAGAGACCACGGTGGACAGGACGACATGTCCACTAGATCTGCATACCAGGTCCTGTGTGGCCACGCAGGCGCTATCAGAATCACCGAAGCTCTCTCCTGTTTGATCTTGGCAACCAAACGAGGAAGCATCGGGAATGGTGGAAACACATAAGCCATGTTGAAGACCCAAGGGGCTGTCAGAGCATCTATCAGCACCGCTCCTGGGTCCCTGGACCTGGATCCGTAACAAGGAAGCTTGGCGTTCTGGCGAGACGCCATGAGATCCAGATCTGGTTTGCCCCAACGATGAATCAGTTGAGCAAAGACCTCTGGATGAAGTTCCCACTCCCCCGGATGAAAAGTCTGGCGACTTAGAAAATCCGCCTCCCAGTTCTCTACGCCTGGGATGTAAATCGCTGACAGGTGGCAAGAGTGAGACTCTGCCCAGCGAATTATCTTTGAGACTTCCAACATCGCTAGGGAACTTCTGGTTCCCCCTTGATGGTTGATGCAAGCCACAGTCGTGATGTTGTCCGACTGAAAACTGATGAACCTCAGAGTTGCTAACTGAGGCCAAGCTAGGAGAGCATTGAATATTGCTCATAATTCCAGAATATTTATTGGGAGGAGTTTCTCCTCCTGAGTCCATAATCCCTGAGCTTTCAGGGAGTTCCAGACTGCGCCCCAGCCTAGAAGGCTGGCGTCTGTTGTGACAATCGTCCAATCTGGCCTGCGAAAGGTCATCCCCTTGGACAGATGTGGCCGAGAGAGCCACCATAGAAGAGAATCTCTGGTCTCTTGATCCAGACTTAGTAGGGGGGACAAATCTGAGTAATCCCCGTTCCACTGACTTAGCATGCACAATTGCAGCGGTCTGAGATGCAGGCGCGCAAATGGTACTATGTCCATTGCCGCTACCATTAAGCCGATTACTTCCATGCACTGAGCTACTGACGGGTGTGGAATGGAATGAAGGACACGGCAAGCATTTAGAAGTTTTGATAACCTGGCCTCTGTCAGGTAAATTTTCATCTCTACAGAATCTATAAGAGTCCCTAGAAAGGGAACTCTTGTAAGTGGTAATAGAGAACTCTTTTCCACGTTCACCTTCCACCCATGCGACCTCAGAAATGCCAGAACTATCTCTGTATGAGACTTGGCAGTTTGAAAACTTGACGCTTGTATCAGAATGTCATCTAGGTACGGAGTCACCGCTATGCCTCGCGGTCTTAGTACTGCCAGAAGTGAGCCCAGAACTTTTGTAAAGATTCTTGGGGCCGTAGCTAATCCGAAGGGAAGAGCTACAAACTGGTAATGCCTGTCTAGGAAAGCAAATCTTAGGTACCGATAATGATCCTTGTGAATCGGTATGTGAAGGTAGGCATCCTTTAAGTCCACTGTGGTCATGTACTGACCCTCTTGGATCATGGGAAGGATGGTTCGAATAGTTTCCATTTTGAATGATGGAACTCTTAGAAATTTGTTTAGGATCTTTAAGTCCAAGATTGGTCTGAAGGTTCCCTCTTTCTTGGGAACCACAAATAGATTTGAATAGAATCCCTGCCCGTGTTCCGTCCGCGGAACTGGGTGGATCACCCCCATTAGTAAAAGGTCTTGTACACAGCGTAGAAATGCCTCTTTCTTTATTTGGTTTGCTGATAACCTTGAAAGATGAAATCTCCCTCGTGGAGGAGAAGTTTTGAAGTCCAGGAGATATCCCTGAGATATGATCTCCAACGCCCAGGGATCCTGGACATCTCTTGCCCAAGCCTGGGCGAAGAGAGAAAGTCTGCCCCCCACTAGATCCGTTTCCGGATAGGGGGCCCTCTCTTCATGCTGTCTTGGGGGCAGCAGCAGGTTTCTTGGCCTGCTTGCCCTTGTTCCAGGACTGGTTAACTTTCCAGCCCTGCCTGTAACGAGCAACAGCTCCTTCCTGTTTTGGAGCGGAGGAAGTTGATGCTGCTCCAGCCTTGAAGTTACGAAAGGCACAAAAATTAGACTGTTTGGCCTTTGATTTGGCCCTGTCCTGAGGTAGAGCATGGCCCTTACCTCCCGTAATGTCAGCTATAATTTCTTTCAAGCCGGGCCCGAATAAGGTCTGCCCTTTGAAAGGAATATTAAGCAATTTAGATTTAGAAGTCACGTCAGCTGACCAGGATTTAAGCCATAGCGCTCTGCGCGCTTGGATGGCGAATCCGGAGTTCTTAGCCGTAAGTTTAGTTAAATGTACGACGGCATCAGAAACAAATGCGTTAGCTAGCTTAAGTGCTTTAAGCTTGTTCATAATTTCATCCAATGGAACTGTGCGAATGGCCTCTTCCAGAGACTCAAACCAGAATGCCGCCGCAGCAGTGACAGGCGCAATGCATGCAAGGGGCTGTAAGATAAAACCTTGTTGAACAAACATTTTCTTAAGGTAACCCTCTAATTTCTTATCCATTGGATCTGAAAAGGCACAACTATCCTCCACCGGGATAGTGGTACGCTTAGCTAACGTAGAAACTGCTCCCTCCACCTTAGGGACCGTCTGCCATAAGTCTCGTGGTGGTGTCTATAGGAAACATTTTCCTAAATATGGGAGGAGGGGAAAAGGGCACACCAGGTCTATCCCACTCCTTGCTAATAATCTCTGTAAGCCTTTTAGGTATAGGAAACACATCAATACACACCGGTACCGCATAGTATTTATCCAACCTACATAATTTTTCTGGAATTGCAACCGTGTTACAATCATTCAGAGCCGCTAATACCTCCCCTAGCAATATGCGGAGGTTCTCAAGCTTAAATTTAAAATTAGAAATCTCTGAATCCAGTCTCCCTGGATCAGATCCGTCACCCACAGAATGAAGCTCTCCGTCTTCACGTTCTGCAAACTGTGACGCAGTATCTGACATGGCTCTCACCTCATCCGCGCGCTCTGTCCTTAACCCAGAGCTATCGTGCTTGCCTCTTAATTCTGGCAATTTAGATAATACTTCTGTCATAACAGTAGCCATGTCTTGCAAAGTGATTTGTAAGGGCCTCCCTGATGTACTTGGCGCCACAAAATCACGCACCTCCTGAGCGGGAGGCGAAGGTACTGACACGTGAGGGGAGTTAGTCGGCATAACTTCCCCCTCGTTGTCTGGTGATAATTTCTTTACATGTAAAGATTGACTTTTATTTAAAGTAGCATCAATGCAATTAGTACATAAATTTCTATTGGGCTCCACATTGGCCTTTAAACATAGTGAACAAAGAGATTCATCTGTGTCAGACATGTTTAAACAGACTAGCAATGAGACTAGCAAGCTTGGAAATACTTTTTCTAAATAAATTTACAAGCAATATAAAAAACGCTACTGTGCCTTTAAGAAGCACAAAAAGCTGTCACAGTTGAAATAACAATGAACCAAAATAGTTATAGCAACCAATTTTTCACAGTAAATGTATTAAGTTAGCAAAGGATTGCACCCACCAGCAAATGGATGATTAACCCCTTAATACCCAAAAACGGATTAACAATTTAATAATTAACGTTTTTCTCACAGTCAAAACACACTGTCACAGGTCTGCTGTGACTGATTACCTCCCTCAAAATGAATTTTGAAGACCCCTGAGCTCTCTAGAGATGATCTGGATCATGGAGGATGAAGTAGACAGATTGTGACTGAATTTTTACTGCGCAAAAAAGCGCTAAAATAGGCCCCTCCCACTCATATTACAACAGTGGGGAAGCTCAGAAAACTGTTTCTATGCAGAAAACAAAGATGGCCATGTGGTAAAAATCATGCCCCAATAAGTTTTATCACCAAGTACCTCACAAAAAACGATTAACATGCCAGTAAACGTTTTAAACATACATTTGAAAAGTTATGAATTGTTATTAATAAGCCTGCTACCAGTCGCTTTTACTGCAGTTAAGGCTCATACATTATTTCAGTAATAACAGTATTTTCAGAGTCAATTCCATTCCTTAGAAAAATACATTCAGTGTACACACACTCATCAGCCTAATACCAGTCGCTATCACTGCATTTAAGGCTGAACTTACTTTACATTGGTATCAGCAGTATTTCCTCAGTCAATTCCATTCCTCAGAAAAATAATTTACTGCACATACCTCTTTTGCAGGGGGGCCCTGCATGCTATTCCCCTTCTCTGAAGTTACCTCACTCCTCAGATGAGAACAGCCAGTGAATCTTAGTTACGTCTGCTAAGATCATAGAAAACGCAGGCAGATTCTTCTTCTAATGCTGCCTGAGAATAAACAGCACACTCCGGTGCCATTTAAAATAACAAACTTTTGATTGTAGAAATAAACTAAGTTAAAAAACACCACAGACCTCTCACAGCGACCTATCTTAGTTAGGCTGCAAGAGAATGACTGAATATGACATGTGAGGGGAGGAGCTATATGGCAGCTCTGCTGGGTGATCCTCTTGCAGCTTCCTGTTAGGAAGAGATATATTCCATAAGTAATGGATGACCCGTGGACTGACTACACTTAACAAGAGAAAGAACATTTGGATGGGTATTGCCCTTAAAAGGGCATTTAGCTCTTTTTCGGTGCCCAAAAGCCCTAATCTAAAAATAAAACCCACCCAATAAACCCTTAAAAAAACCTTACACTAACCCCCGAAGATCCACTTACAGTTTTTGAAGACTCAACATTTATCCTCAACGAAGTGGCAGAAGTCCTCATTGAAGCTGGCAGAAGTCTTCATTCAAGCTGACCGAAGTCTTCATCCAAGCCGGCAGAAGTCTTTATCCAGACGGCATCTTCTATCTTCATCCATCCGGCGCGGAGCGGCTCCATCTTCAAGACATCCAGTGCGGAGCATCCTCTTCTTTCCAAGGTGACTGAAGAATGAAGGTTCCTTTAAGTGACGTCATCCAAGATGGCGTCACTTCAATTTCGATTGGCTAATAGAATTCTATCAGCCAATTGGAATTAAAGGTGAAAAAATCCTATTGGCTGATGCAATCAGCCAATAGGATTGAGCTTCAATCCTATTGGCTGATCCAATCAGCCAATAGAATGCAAACTCAATCCTATTGGCTGATTGGATCAAAATAAAAAAGGCCACCCAAAATAAAAAAAAACCCTAGCCTACAATAAACTACCAATAGCCCTTAAAATGGCCTTTTGTGGGGCATTGCCCCAAAGAATCATCCAATAGAATGAGAGATGCTTAAATCCTATTGGCTGATTCGAACAGCCAATAGGATTTTAGCAGCTCTAATTCCTATTGGCTGATTCAAATTTTTCAGTCAATAGGAATGCAAAGGACGCCATTTTGAAATGGCTCCCTTACATTGAAGATCCAGTGTATGGTGGCGACCGTATGAAGAGGATGCTCCACGCCGGATGTCTTCAGGATGGACCCGCTCCGCCGGGCTCAAGATAGAAAATGCCGCCTGGATGAAGTTAGAAGAGGCCGCATGGATGAAGACTTCTCGCCGCCTGGATGAGGACTTTGTCGCCTGGATGAAGATAGAAGAGGCCGACTGGATGAAGACTTCTCGCCGTCTGGATGAAAATCGTTTAAGCAATGCCCATACAAATGACCTTTTCACGGCAATGGGTAGATTAGGTTTTACTTTATTTTGTGGATTTGGTGGGTAAGGGTTTTTATTCTGTTAGGGGTGTTTGTTTTGTAGCAAAATAGCTGTTAACTTTAGGGCAATGCCCTACAAAAGGCCCTTTTAAGAGCCCTTGGTAGTTTATTATAGATTAGGGTTTTTTTAATTTTTGGGTGTTTTTTTTTTTTTTTTTAAAAGAATATTAGAATAGGAATAATTTTTATTGTTTTGGATATTTTCGTTTTTTATTTTCTGTAATGGTATTTTTTTTATTTTTTGTAATTTTAGTGTTTTTTATTTTTTGTAATGTTAGATTTTAGTGTAAGGCAGCTTAGGTTTTATTTGACAGGTAAGTTTGTATTTATTTTAACTAGGTAGTTAGTAAATAGTTAATGACTATTTATTAACTAGTCTACCTAGTTAAAATAAATACAAACTTACCTGTGAAATAAAAATAAAACCTAAGCTAGCTACAATGTAACTATTAGTTATATTGTAGCAAGCTTAGGTTTTATTTCACAGGTAAGTATTTAGTTTTAAATAGGAATTTAATTTAATAAGTTTAATAATAATAATTTATTTTAATTATGTTAAAGTTAGGGGGTATAAGGGTTAGGGTTTACAGTTACGTGTAGGGTTAGGCTTAGGGTTACGTTAGGGTTAGGTTTAATATAGTTTATTTAGGTTGTTGTGATGTGGGGTTTAGTGGTTAATAGGTTTTTAAGTGGAAGTGATGTGAGAGGCCAGAGGTTTAGGGGTTAATAGCTTTATTTACTTGTGGCGATGTCGGGGATTGGCGGAATAGGGGTTCATAGATTTATTATAGTGTGGGCGATGTTGGGGTGCAGGGGAATAGGGGTTAATAGCTTTAGTATAGTGGCAGCGATATCGGGAGCGGCAGTTTAGGGGTGTTTAGACATGGGGTTTATGTTAGGGTGTTAGGTATAAACGTTATTTTTTTTTTGCCCATAGACATCAATGGGGCTGCGTTACAGAGCATTTCTTTCCGCGATCGAAGGTGTTAGACTTTTTTCTGACCCGCTCTCCCCATTGATGTCCATTGGGAAAGCGTGCACGAGCACGTCAAAACAGCGCTTGAATTTTGTGCGGTATGGAGCTTAGAAGCACCATATCTCATGCACAAGCCGGCCATTTAAAAACTTGTAATGGCTGCGCTATAGAGGGTTAAATAATGCAACTTTTGTTGTATTCGTTAATTTCCCTATAGTGCGCATAATTCGTAATCTAGGTGTTATATAGCAAGAGAACGAAGAAAATTTGATAATAGGAGAAAACTAGAAAGTTATTTAAAGGGACAGTCTACCCCAGAATTTTTATTGTTTAAAAAGATAGATAATCCCTTTATTACCCATTCCCCAATTTTGCATAACCAACACAGTTCTATTAATATACTTTTTACCTCTTTGACTACCTTGTATCTAAGCCTCTGCAGACTGCCCTCTTATCTCAGTGCTTTTGACAGACATTTAGTTTAGCCAATCAGTGCAAACTCCTAAATAACTCCACGGGAGTGAGCACAATGTTATCTATCTGACACACATGAACTATTACTGTCTAACTGTGAAAAACATTCAAAATGCTCTTAGCTAAGAGGCGGTTTCTACGGTTTTAGAAATTAGTTTGAGCCTACCTAGGTTTAGCTTTTCAAAAATATCACAAAGGGAATCAAGCAAATTTGATAATAAAAGTAAATTGGAAAGTTGTTTAAAATTGCATGTCCTATCTGAATCATGAAAGTTTAATTTTGACTAGACTATCCCTTTAAAGTTAAAAACATCATGGCTAAGAAGATGAAAGCTAACTAGTTGTATTTTTTTTATAGTGACAATGTACTATTTACACCTATATGAGTCATTTCGAGAGTACAAATACTAAAATATCCTATTTATATCACTTAACAGAGCTGTCATGGTCAGGTTTTGCTGGGAGCATATTGTGTTCCACCTGTCAAATTATGGATTTAATGTTTACTGTAAAGAGGAAACTGTAATTTTTTAATTACAGACTCCTAAGAATATTTTGCCCAACCTTTGGAAGAACTCTATAATGGTAAAGGTGTGATGCAATTGTATGTTCTAAAACACCTAAGGTAAACCATAACAAAAATGCAAAAAATCTTGCTTATAACTTCTAGCCTGTTAACATATCAGAGAATCCAATGCTTATTGATGAATAGTTGTATATTGTTTTGTAACAACCTGCTGATATATCATACAGTGACCTCATTTTTAAAAATGTTTTAATTAATTAAGTATAATGATACCTTACTGCTACATTTTAGTTTGGTTCAATCATAAAATAGCACCTACTCATTAACAGGTTGACTTATTAATTAATTAATTAATTAATTAATTCTTATGTAAAAAATGCCTTTTGTTATATGTATACATACATTGTCAATATATTCCATTAATTGAATATGACCATCCAAATTTATTTAATTATTTAGTTATTTACCCAACTCTTAACTTGCCTTTTTTATTAGTCAGCTTTTCATTTTGGAAGACAGAATATTTAGAAGTTTGTGACTGCAATTTGTATTACATAATATTCCTAAAAGCACCTTGTTTTTAGATGTTTTGCTTGGAAACGTTTTGTTTACAAACAATTCACCATTGTGAAAGTCACAAGGCAGGGCCTTACCTTTTTTTGCATTCAGTGTGAGAGGTATGGAACATTACAGATAAAACTGATTATGTGTGCAAGAGAAATTAACCTAAATGTAAGGAGCCCTTCATTAGATGTTTTTTTTTTTGCCAAAAATCTAACACGTCGTGAGCATGATTTAACAAAACGTGCACACAATTTAACACATCATGAGCATGATTTAACAAAACGTGCACACAATTTAACGGATCATAAGCAGGATTTAACAAATGTGCACACAATTTAACGGATCATAAGCAGGATTTAACAAATTTGCACACAATTTAACGGATCATAAGCATGATTTAACAAAGCGTGCACACAATTTAACAGATCATGAGCAGGATTTAACAAAACGTGCCCACAATTTAATAGATCATGAGCATGATTTAACAAAACGTGCCCACAATTTAATAGATCATGAACATGATTTAACAAAATGTGCCCACAATTTAACAGATCATGAGCATGATTTAACAAAACGTCCCCGCAATTTAACAGATCATGAGCATGATTTAACAAAATGTCCCCACAATTTAACAGATCATGAGCATTATTTAACAAAATGTGCCCACAATTTAATAGATCATGACCATGATTTAACAAAATGTGCCCACAATTTAATAGATCATGAGCATGATTTAACAAAACGTGCCCACAATTTAATAGTTCATGACCATGATTTAACAAAATGTGCCCACAATTTAATAGATCATGAGCATGATTTAACAAAATGTGCCCACAATTTAACAAAGCATGAACAGGATTTAACAAAACGTGCACACAATTTAACGGATCATAAGCAGGATTTAACAAAACGTGCATACAATTTAACAGATCATGAGCAGGATTTAACAAATGTGCCCACAATTTAACAGATCATAAGCAGGATTTAACAAATGTGCACACAATTTAACGGATCATAAGCATGATTTAACAAAACGTGCCCACAATTTAACAGATCATGAGCATGATTTAACAAAGCGTGCACACAATTTAACGGATCATAAGCAGGATTTAACAAAACGTGCCCACAATTTAATAGATCATGAGCAGGATTTAACAAAACGTGCCCACAATTTAATAGATCATGAACATGATTTAACAAAACGTGCCCACAATTTAATAGATCATGAACATGATTTAACAAAACGTGCCCACAATTTAATAGATCATGAACATGATTTAACAAAACGTGCCCACAATTTAATAGATCATGAACATGATTTAACAAAACGTGCCCATAATTTAACAGATCATGAGCATGATTTAACAAAACATCCTCACAATTTAACAGATCATGAACATGATTTAACAAAATGTGCCCACAAATTAATAGATCATGAGCATGATTTAAAAAAATGTGCCCACAATTTAATAGATCATGAGCATGATTTAACAAAATGTGCCCACAATTTAATAGATCATGAACATGATTTAACAAAATGTGCCCACAATTTAATAGATCATGAGCATGATTTAACAAAATGTGCCCACAATTTAATAGATCATGAGCATGATTTAACAAAATGTGCCCACAATTTAATTGATCATGAGCACGATTTAACAAAGTGTGTCCACAATTTAATAGATCATGAACATGATTTAACAAAATGTGCCCACAATTTAACAGATCATGAGCATCATTTAACAAAACGTGCCCATAATTTAACAGATCATGAGCATGATTTAACAAAACGTCCCCACAATTTAACAGATCATGAGCATGATTTAACAAAATGTGCCCACAATTTAATAGATCATGAGCATGATTTAACAAAGTGTGCCCACAATTTAATAGATCATGACCATGATTTAACAAAATGTGCCCACAATTTAATAGATCATGAGCATGATTTAACAAAATGTGCCCACAATTTTATAGTTCATGAACATGATTTAACAAAATGTGCCCACAATTTAATAGATCATGAGCATGATTTAACAAAGTGTGCCCACAATTTAATAGATCATGACCATGATTTAACAAAATGTGCCCACAATTTAATAGATCATGAGCAGGATTTAACAAAATGTGCCCACAATTTAACAGGTCATGAGCATGCTTTAACAAAAATGTGCCCACAATTTAACAGATCATGAGCATGATTTAACAAAACGTGCCCACAATTTAACAGGTGATGAGTATGATTTAACAAAACAATCCGACAATTTAACAGATCATGAGCAAGATTTAACAAAACGCACACACAATTTAACAGATCATGAGCATGATTTAACAAAACGTGCCCACAATTTAGCAGATCATGAGCATGATTTAACAAAACGTGCCCACAATTTAGCAGATCATGAGCAGGATTTAACAAAACGTGCCCACAATTTAACAGATCATGAGCAGGCTTTAACAAAACGGACCAACAATTTAACAGATCATGAGCAGGATTTAACAAAACGTGCATACAATTTAACGGATCATAAGCAGGATTTAACAAAATTTGCACATAATTTAACAGATCATGAGCACGATTTAACAAAATGCTCCCACAATTTTGCAGATCGTGCCCACAATTTAACAGATCATGAGTATGATTTAACAAAACGTGCACACAATTTAGCAGATAATGAGCATGATTTAACAAAACATGCACACAATTTAGCAGATAATGAGCATGACAACAAAACGTGCACATAATTTAACAGATCATTAGGAGGATGTAACAAAATGTGCACACAATTTAACAGATCATGAGCAGCATTTAACAAAATGTGCGCACAATTTAACAGATGATGAGCAGGATTTAACAAAACGTGCCCACAATTTAACAGATCATGAGCATGATTTAACAAAACCTGCCCACAATTTAGCAGATCATGATCAGGATTTAACAAAACGTGCCCACAATTTAACAGATCATGAGCAGGCTTTAACAAAACGCACCAACAATGTAACAGATCATGAGCAGGATTTAACAAAACGTGCCCACAATTTAATAGATCATGAGCATGATTTAACAAAATGTGCCCACAATTTAATTGATCATGAGCATGATTTAACAAAGTGTGTCCACAATTTAATAGATCATGACCATGATTTAACAAAATGTGTCCACAATTTAATAGATCATGAACATGATTTAACAAAATGTGCCCACAATTTAACAGATCATGAGCATCATTTAACAAAACGTGCCCATAATTTAACAGATCATGAGCATGATTTAACAAAACGTCCCCACAATTTAACAGATCATGAGCATGATTTAACAAAATGTGCCCACAATTTAATAGATCATGAGCATGATTTAACAAAGTGTGCCCACAATTTAATAGATCATGACCATGATTTAACAAAATGTGCCCACAATTTAACAGATCATGAGCATGATTTAACAAAATGTGCCCACAATTTTATAGTTCATGAACATGATTTAACAAAATGTGCCCACAATTTAATAGATCATGAGCATGATTTAACAAAATGTGCCCACAATTTAACAGATCATGAGCATGATTTAACAAAATGTGCCCACAATTTAACAGAGCATGAACAGGATTTAACAAAACGTGCACACAATTTAACAGATCATGAGCAGGATTTAACAAAACGTGCCCACAATTTAACAGGTCATGAGCATGCTTTAACAAAAATGTGCCCACAATTTAACAGATCATGAGCATGATTTAACAAAACGTGCCCACAATTTAGCAGATATTAAGCAGGATTTAACAAAACGTGCCCACAATTTAACAGATCATGAGCAGGCTTTAACAAAACGGACCAACAATTTAACAGATCATGAGCAGGATTTAACAAAACGTGCATACAATTTAACGGATCATAAGCAGGATTTAACAAAATTTGCACATAATTTAACAGATCATGAGCACGATTTAACAAAATGCTCCCACAATTTTGCAGATCGTGCCCACAATTTAACAGATCATGAGTATCATTTAACAAAACGTGCCCACAATTTAATAGATCATGAGCATGATTTAACAAAATGTGCCCACAATTTAATTGATCATGAGCATGATTTAACAAAGTGTGTCCACAATTTAATAGATCATGACCATGATTTAAGAAAATGTGTCCACAATTTAATAGATCATGAACATGATTTAACAAAATGTGCCCACAATTTAACAGATCATGAGCATCATTTAACAAAACGTGCCCATAATTTAACAGATCATGAGCATGATTTAACAAAACGTCCCCACAATTTAACAGATCATGAGCATGATTTAACAAAGTGTGCCCACAATTTAATAGATCATGACCATGATTTAACAAAATGTGCCCACAATTTAACAGATCATGAGCATGATTTAACAAAATGTGCCCACAATTTTATAGTTCATGAACATGATTTAACACAATGTGCCCACAATTTAATAGATCATGAGCATGATTTAACAAAATGTGCCCACAATTTAACAGATCATGAGCATGATTTAACAAAATGTGCCCACAATTTAACAGAGCATGAACAGGATTTAACAAAACGTGCACACAATTTAACAGATCATGAGCAGGATTTAACAAAACGTGCCCACAATTTAACAGGTCATGAGCATGCTTTAACAAAAATGTGCCCACAATTTAACAGATCATGAGCATGATTTAACAAAACGTGCCCACAATTTAACAGGTGATGAGTATGATTTAACAAAACAATCCGACAATTTAACAGATCATGAGCAAGATTTAACAAAACGCACACACAATTTAACAGATCATGAGCATGATTTAACAAAACGTGCCCACAATTTAGCAGATCATGAGCATGATTTAACAAAACGTGCCCACAATTTAACAGATCATGAGCAGGCTTTAACAAAACGGACCAACAATTTAACAGATCATGAGCAGGATTTAACAAAACGTGCATACAATTTAACGGATCATAAGCAGGATTTAACAAAATTTGCACATAATTTAACAGATCATGAGCACGATTTAACAAAATGCTCCCACAATTTTGCAGATCGTGCCCACAATTTAACAGATCATGAGTATGATTTAACAAAACGTGCACACAATTTAGCAGATAATGAGCATGATTTAACAAAACATGCACACAATTTAGCAGATAATGAGCATGACAACAAAACGTGCACATAATTTAACAGATCATTAGGAGGATGTAACAAAATGTGCACACAATTTAACAGATCATGAGCAGCATTTAACAAAATGTGCGCACAATTTAACAGATGATGAGCAGGATATAACAAAACGTGCCCACAATTTAACAGATCATGAGCATGATTTAACAAAACGTGCCCACAATTTAGCAGATCATGATCAGGATTTAACATAACGTGCCCACAATTTAACAGATCATGAGCAGGCTTTAACAAAACGCACCAACAATGTAACAGATCATGAGCAGGATTTAACAAAACGTGCCCACAATTTAACAGATCATGAGCAGGATTTAACAAAACGTGCCTACAATTTAACAGGTCATGAGCATGCTTTAACAAAAACGTGCCCACAATTTAACAGATCATGAGCATGATTTAACAAAACGTGCCCACAATTTAACAGGTGATGAGTATGATTTAACAAAAGAATCCGACAATTTAACAGATCATGAGCAAGATTTAACAAAACGCACACACAATTTAACAGATCATGAGCATGATTTAACAAAACGTGCCCACAATTTAGCAGATTATGAGCATGATTTAACAAAACGTGCCCACAATTTAGCAGATCATGAGCAGGATTGAACAAAACGTGCCCACAATTTAACAGATCATGAGCAGGCTTTAACAAAACGCACCAACAATTTAACAGATCATGAGCAGGATTTAACAAAACGTGCACACAGTTTAACAGATCATGAGCAGGTTTTAACAAAACGTGCCCACAATTTAACAGATCGTGAGCAGGATTTAACAAAACGCACCAACAATTTAACAGATCATGAGCAGGATTTAACAAAAAGTGCACACAATTTAACAGATCATGAGCAGGCTTTAACAAAACGTGCCCACAATTTAACAGATCATGAGCAGGATTTAACAAAACGTGCCCACAATTTAACAGATCATGAGCAGGATTTAACACAACGTGCCCACAATTTAACAGGTCATGAACATACTTTAACAAAATGTTTCCACAATTTAACAGATCATGAGCATGATTTAACAAAACGTGCCCACAATTTAACAGGTCATGAGTATGATTTAACAAAACAATCCGACAATTTAACAGATCATGAGCAAGATTTAACAAAACGCACACACAATTTAACAGATCATGAGCATGATTTAACAAAACGTGCCCACAATTTAGCAGATCATGAGCATGATTTAACAAAACGTGCCCACAATTTAGCAGATCATGAGCAGGATTTAACAAAACGTTCCCACAATTTAACAGATCATGAGCAGGCTTTAACAAAACGCACCAACAATTTAACAGATCATGAGCAGGATTTAACAAAACGTGCCCACAATTTAACAGATCATGAGCAGTATTTAACAAAACGTGCCCACAATTTAACAGGTCATAAGCATGCTTTAACAAAACGTGCCCACAATTTAACAGATCATGAGCATGATTTAACAAAACGTGCCCACAATTTAACAGGTCATGAGCATGATTTAACAAAATGTGCACACAATTTAACAGATCATGAGTATGATTTAACAAAACAATCCGACAATTTAACAGATCATGAGCAAGATTTAACAAAACGCACACACAATTTAACAGATCATGAGCATGATTTAACAAAACGTGCCCACAATTTAGCAGATCATGAGCATGATTTAACAAAACGTGCCCACAATTTAGCAGATCATGAGCAGGATTTAACAAAACGTTCCCACAATTTAACAGATCATGAGCAGGCTTTAACAAAACGCACCAACAATTTAACAGATCATGAGCAGGATTTAACAAAACGTGCCCACAATTTAACAGATCATGAGCAGTATTTAACAAAACGTGCCCACAATTTAACAGGTCATGAGCATGCTTTAACAAAACGTGCCCACAATTTAACAGATCATGAGCATGATTTAACAAAACGTGCCCACAATTTAACAGGTCATGAGCATGATTTAACAAAATGTGCCCACAATTTAGTAGATCATGAGCATGACTTAACAAAACGTGCCCACAATTTAACAGATCATGAGCATGACTTAACAAAACATGCCCATAATTTAACAGATTATGAGCATGATTTAACAAAACGTGCCCATATTTTAACAGATCATGAGTATGACTTATCAAAGTGTGCCCATATTTTAGCAGATAATGAGCAGGATTTAACAAAATGTGCAAACAATTTAACAGATCATGAGCACCACTTAACAAAACACGTGCACAATTTAACAGATCATGAGAAGGATTTAACAAAACGCGCGCACAATTTAACAGATCATGAGCAGGATTTAACAAAACGCGCTCACAATTTAACAGATCATGAGCAGGATTTAACAAAACGTGCCCACAATTTAACAGGTCATGAGCAAGATTTAACAAAATGTACCCACAATATAACGGATCATGAGCAATATTTATCAAAACGCACCCACAATATAACAAATCATGAGCAAGATTTAACAAAATGTGCCCACAATTTAACAGATCAAGAGCATGATTTAACAAAATGTGCTCACAATTTAACAGATCATGAGCATGATTTAACCAAACGCGCCTACAATTTAACAGACCATGAGCAGGATTTTAACAAAACGCGCGCACAATTTAACAGATCATGAGCATGATTTAACAAAACGCTGCCACAATTTAACACATCTTGAGCATAATTTAACAAAATGTGCCCACAATTTAACAGATCAAGAGCATGATTTAACAAAATGTGCCCACAATTTAACAGATCATGAGCATGATTTAACCAAACGCGCCTACAATTTAACAGATCATGAGCAGGATTTTAACAAAACGTGCCCACAATTTAACAGATCAGGAGCATGATTTAACAAAAGGTGCTCACAATTTAACAGATCATGAGCAGGATTTAACTAAACATGTCGACAATTGAACAGATCATGAGCAGGATTTAACAAAATGTGCCCACAATTTAACAGATCATGAGAAGGATTTAACAAAATGCTCCCACAATTTAACAGATCATGAGCAGGATTTAACAAAATGCTCCTAAAATTTAACAGATCATGAGCAGGATTTAACAAAACGTGCACACAATTTAACAGATCATGAGCAGGATTTAACAAAACGTGCCACATTTTAACAGATCATGAGCATGATTTAACAAAATGTGCCCACAATTTAACAGATCATGAGCATGATTTACCAGATCATGAGCATTATTTAACAAAATGTACACTCAATTTAACAGATCATGAGCACAATTTAACAAAATGTGCCCACAATTTAACAGATCATGAGCATGATTTACCAGATCATGAGCATTATTTAACAAAATGTACACTCAATTTAACAGATCATGAGCACAATTTAACAAAATGTGCACACAATTTAACAGATCATGAGCATGACTCAAGAAAACGTGCCCACGATTTAACAGATCATGAGCAGGATTTAACAAAACGTACACACAATTTAACAGATCATAAGCATTATTTAACAAAAACGTGCCCACAATTTAACAGATCATGAGCATGATTTAACAAAACGTGCCAACAATTTAACAGATCATTAGCACGATTTAACAAGCTGTGCATACAATTTAACAGATCATGAGCAAGACTCAACAAAACGTGACCACGATTTAACAGATCATGAGCAGGATTTAACAAAACGTGCGCACAATTTAACAGTTCATGAGCATGATTTAACAAAAAACGTGCCCACAATTTAACAGATCATGAGCATAATTTAACAAAAAACGTGCCCACAATTTAACAGATCATGAGCAGGATTTAACAAAATGTGCCTACAATTTAACAGATCATGAGCATGATTTAACAAAACAATCTGACAATTTAAAAGATCATGAGCAAGATTTAACAAAATGTGCCCACAATTTTACAGATCATGAGCAGGATTTAACAAAATGTTCCCACAATTTAACAGATCATGAGTAGGATTTAACAAAATGCATCCACAATTTAACAGATCATGAGCATGACTTAACAAAACGTGCCCACAATTTAACAGATCATTAGCAGGATTTAACAAAATGTGCACACAATTTAACAGATCATGAGCATGACTTAACAAAACGTGCCCACAATTTAACAGATCATTAGCAGGATTTAACAAAACATGCACATAATTTAACAGATCATGAGCATGATTTACCAAACATGCCTACAATTTAACAGATCATGAGCAGAATTTAACAAAACAGACTACTGTGGTCACTTTATAAAGTACTGGGGCGGGTAGGGTCAGGATAGCCATCTCACTGCAGATTACAGACTGTGTCACTATATACAGTAATAGGGGTCAGATCATCTCACAGACTGTAGTCACAGGGTACCTCCTTTTGCAGACATGTAATCTGATTCACATTTTTTTTCTGTGTTAAATTCACTTTTTTTTTGGGGGGGGGGCCTTCTTATATTCTTGTACCTGGGCCCTGTGGTTTCTAGTTATGCCTCTGCCCACAATTAAACAGATCATGAGCATAATTTAACAGAACATGCACACAATTTAACAGATCATGAGCATGAATTAACAAAACGTGTCCACAATTTAACAGATCATGAGCATGAATTAACAAAACTAGCGCACAATTTATCAGATCATGAGCATGAATTAACAAAACTAGCGCACAATTTATCAGATCATGAGCAAGATTAAACAAAATGTGCACACAATTTAACAGATCATGAGCATGAATTAACAAAACTAGCGCACAATTTATCAGATCATGAGCATGAATTAACAAAATGTGCACACAATTTAACAGATCATGAGTATGATTTAACAAAACAATCCGACAATTTAACAGATCATGAGCAAGATTTAACAAAATGCACACACAATTTAACAGATCATGAGCATGAATTAACAAAACGTGCCCACAATTTAACAGGTCATGAGCATGATTTAACAAAATGTGCACACAATTTAACAGATCATGAGTATGATTTAAAAAAACAATCCGACAATTTAACAGATCATGAGCAAGATTTAACAAAACGCACACACAATTTAACAGATCATGAGCATGATTTAACAAAATGTGCCCACAATTTAGTAGATCATGAGCATGACTTAACAAAACGTGCCCACAATTTAACAGATTATGAGCATGACTTAACAAAACATGCCCATAATTTAACAGATTATGAGCATGATTTAACAAAACATGCCCATATTTTAACAGATCATGAGTATGACTTATCAAAGTGTGCCCATATTTTAGCAGATAATGAGCAGGATTTAACAAAATGTGCAAACAATTTAACAGATCATGAGCACCACTTAACAAAACGCGTGCACAATTTCACAGATCATGAGAAGGATTTAACAAAACGCGCGCACAATTTAACAGATCATGAGCAGGATTTAACAAAACGCGCTCACAATTTAACAGATCATGAGCAGGATTTAACAAAACGTGCCCACAATTTAACAGGTCATGAGCAAGATTTAACAAAATGTACCCACAATATAACAGATCATGAGCAATATTTATCAAAACGCACCCACAATATAACAAATCATGAGCAAGATTTAACAAAATGTGCCCACAATTTAACAGATCAAGAGCATGATTTAACAAAATGTGCCCACAATTTAACAGATCATGAGCATGATTTAACCAAACGCGCCTACAATTTAACAGACCATGAGCAGGATTTTAACAAAACGCGCGCACAATTTAACAGATCATGAGCATGATTTAACAAAACGCCGCCACAATTTAACACATCTTGAGAATAATTTAACAAAATGTGCCCACAATTTAACAGATCAAGAGCATGATTTAACAAAATGTGCCCACAATTCAACAGATCATGAGCATGATTTAACCAAACGCGCCTACAATTTAACAGACCATGAGCAGGATTTTAACAAAGCGCGCGCACAATTTAACAGATCATGAGCATGATTTAACAAAACGCCGCCACAATTTAACACATCTTGAGAATAATTTAACAAAATGTGCCCACAATTTAACAGATCAAGAGCATGATTTAACAAAATGTGCCCACAATTTAACAGATCATGAGCATGATTTAACCAAACGCGCCTACAATTTAACAGATCATGAGCAGGATTTTAACAAAACGTGCCCACAATTTAACAGATTAGGAGCATGATTTAACAAAAGGTGCCCACAATTTAACAGATCATGAGCAGGATTTAACTAAACATGTCCACAATTGAACAGATCATGAGCAGGATTTAACAAAATGTGCCCACAATTTAACAGATCATGAGCATGATTTAACAGATCATGAGCATGATTTAACAAAATGTGCACTCAATTTAACAGATCATGAGCACGATTTATCAAAATGTGCACACAATTTAACAGATCATGAGCATGACTCAAGAAAACGTGCCCACGATTTAACAGATCATGAGCAGGATTTAACAAAAACGTGCCCACAATTTAACAGATCATGAGCATGATTTAACAAAACGTGCCAACAATTTAACAGATCATTAGCACGATTTAACAAGCTGTGCATACAATTTAACAGATCATGAGCAAGACTCAACAAAACGTGACCACGATTTAACAGATCATGAGCAGGATTTAACAAAACGTGCGCACAATTTAACAGTTCATGAGCATGATTTAACAAAAAATGTGCCCACAATTTAACAGATCATGAGCATAATTTAACAAAAAACGTGCCCACAATTTAACAGATCATGAGCAGGATTTAACAAAATGTGCCTACAATTTAACAGATCATGAGCATGATTTAACAAAACAATCTGACAATTTAAAAGATCATGAGCAAGATTTAACAAAATGTGCCCACAATTTTACAGATCATGAGCAGGATTTAACAAAATGTGCCCACAATTTAACAGATCATGAGTAGGATTTAACAAAATGCATCCACAATTTAACAGATCATGAGCATGACTTAACAAAACGTGCCCACAATTTAACAGATCATTAGCAGGATTTAACAAAACATGCACATAATTTAACAGATCATGAGCATGATTTACCAAACATGCCTACAATTTAACAGATCATGAGCAGAATTTAACAAAACAGACTACTGTGGTCACTTTATAAAGTACTGGGGCGGGTAGGGTCAGGATAGCCATCTCACTGCAGATTACAGACTGTGTCACTATATACAGTAATAGGGGTCAGATCATCTCACAGACTGTGGTCACAGGGTACCTCCTTTTGCAGACATGTAATCTGATTCACATTTTTTTTCTGTGTTAAATTCACTTTTTTTTTGGGGGGGGGGGCCTTCTTATATTCTTGCACCTGGGCCCTGTGGTTTCTAGTTATGCCTCTGCCCACAATTAAACAGATCATGAGCATAATTTAACAGAACATGCACACAATTTAACAGATCATGAGCATGAATTAACAAAACGTGCCCACAATTTAACAGATCATGAGCATGAATTAACAAAACTAGCGCACAATTTATCAGATCATGAGCATGAATTAACAAAACTAGCGCACAATTTATCAGATCATGAGCAAGATTAAACAAAATGTGCACACAATTTAACAGATCATGAGCATGAATTAACAAAACTAGCGCACAATTTATCAGATCATGAGCATGAATTAACAAAACTAGCGCACAATTTATCAGATCATGAGCAAGATTAAACAAAATGTGCACACAATTTAACAGATCATGAGCATGAATTAACAAAACTAGCGCACAATTTATCAGATCATGAGCATGAATTAACAAAATGTGCACACAATTTAACAGATCATGAGTATGATTTAACAAAACAATCCGACAATTTAACAGATCATGAGCAAGATTTAACAAAACGCACACACAATTTAACAGATCATGAGCATGAATTAACAAAACGTGCCCACAATTTAACAGGTCATGAGCATGATTTAACAAAATGTGCACACAATTTAACAGATCATGAGTATGATTTAACAAAACAATCCGACAATTTAACAGATCATGAGCAAGATTTAACAAAACGCACACACAATTTAACAGATCATGAGCATGATTTAACAAAATGTGCCCACAATTTAGTAGATCATGAGCATGACTTAACAAAACGTGCCCACAATTTAACAGATCATGAGCATGACTTAACAAAACATGCCCATAATTTAACAGATTATGAGCATGATTTAACAAAACATGCCCATATTTTAACAGATCATGAGTATAACTTATCAAAGTGTGCCCATATTTTAGCAGATAATGAGCAGGATTTAACAAAATGTGCAAACAATTTAACAGATCATGAGCACCACTTAACAAAACGCGTGCACAATTTAACAGATCATGAGAAGGATTTAACAAAACGCGCGCACAATTTAACAGATCATGAGCAGGATTTAACAAAACGCGCTCACAATTTAACAGATCATGAGCAGGATTTAACAAAACGTGCCCACAATTTAACAGGTCATGAGCAAGATTTAACAAAATGTACCCACAATATAACGGATCATGAGCAATATTTATCAAAACGCACCCACAATATAACAAATCATGAGCAAGATTTAACAAAATGTGCCCACAATTTAACAGATCAAGAGCATGATTTAACAAAATGTGCCCACAATTTAACAGATCATGAGCATGATTTAACCAAACGCGCCTACAATTTAACAGACCATGAGCAGGATTTTAACAAAACGCGCGCACAATTTAACAGATCATGAGCATGATTTAACAAAACGCCGCCACAATTTAACACATCTTGAGCATAATTTAACAAAATGTGCCCACAATTTAACAGATCAAGAGCATGATTTAACAAAATGTGCCCACAATTTAACAGATCATGAGCATGATTTAACCAAACGCGCCTACAATTTAACAGATCATGAGCAGGATTTTAACAAAACGTGCCCACAATTTAACAGATTAGGAGCATGATTTAACAAAAGGTGCCCACAATTTAACAGATCATGAGCAGGATTTAACTAAACATGTCCACAATTGAACAGATCATGAGCAGGATTTAACAAAATGTGCCCACAATTTAACAGATCATGAGCATGATTTAACAGATCATGAGCATGATTTAACAAAATGTGCACTCAATTTAACAGATCATGAGCACGATTTATCAAAATGTGCACACAATTTAACAGATCATGAGCATGACTCAAGAAAACGTGCCCACGATTTAACAGATCATGAGCAGGATTTAACAAAACGTACACACAATTTAACAGATCATAAGCATTATTTAACAAAAACGTGCCCACAATTTAACAGATCATGAGCATGATTTAACAAAACGTGCCAACAATTTAACAGATCATTAGCACGATTTAACAAGCTGTGCATACAATTTAACAGATCATGAGCAAGACTCAACAAAACGTGACCACGATTTAACAGATCATGAGCAGGATTTAACAAAACGTGCGCACAATTTAACAGTTCATGAGCATGATTTAACAAAAAATGTGCCCACAATTTAACAGATCATGAGCATAATTTAACAAAAAACGTGCCCACAATTTAACAGATCATGAGCAGGATTTAACAAAATGTGCCTACAATTTAACAGATCATGAGCATGATTTAACAAAACAATCTGACAATTTAAAAGATCATGAGCAAGATTTAACAAAATGTGCCCACAATTTTACAGATCATGAGCAGGATTTAACAAAATGTGCCCACAATTTAACAGATCATGAGTAGGATTTAACAAAATGCATCCACAATTTAACAGATCATGAGCATGACTTAACAAAACGTGCCCACAATTTAACAGATCATTAGCAGGATTTAACAAAACATGCACATAATTTAACAGATCATGAGCATGATTTACCAAACATGCCTACAATTTAACAGATCATGAGCAGAATTTAACAAAACAGACTACTGTGGTCACTTTATAAAGTACTGGGGCGGGTAGGGTCAGGATAGCCATCTCACTGCAGATTACAGACTGTGTCACTATATACAGTAATAGGGGTCAGATCATCTCACAGACTGTGGTCACAGGGTACCTCCTTTTGCAGACATGTAATCTGATTCACATTTTTTTTCTGTGTTAAATTCACTTTTTTTTTGGGGGGGGGGGGCCTTCTTATATTCTTGCACCTGGGCCCTGTGGTTTCTAGTTATGCCTCTGCCCACAATTAAACAGATCATGAGCATAATTTAACAGAACATGCACACAATTTAACAGATCATGAGCATGAATTAACAAAACGTGCCCACAATTTAACAGATCATGAGCATGAATTAACAAAACTAGCGCACAATTTATCAGATCATGAGCATGAATTAACAAAACTAGCGCACAATTTATCAGATCATGAGCAAGATTAAACAAAATGTGCACACAATTTAACAGATCATGAGCATGAATTAACAAAACTAGCGCACAATTTATCAGATCATGAGCATGAATTAACAAAACTAGCGCACAATTTATCAGATCATGAGCAAGATTAAACAAAATGTGCACACAATTTAACAGATCATGAGCATGAATTAACAAAACTAGCGCACAATTTATCAGATCATGAGCATGAATTAACAAAATGTGCACACAATTTAACAGATCATGAGTATGATTTAACAAAACAATCCGACAATTTAACAGATCATGAGCAAGATTTAACAAAACGCACACACAATTTAACAGATCATGAGCATGAATTAACAAAACGTGCCCACAATTTAACAGGTCATGAGCATGATTTAACAAAATGTGCACACAATTTAACAGATCATGAGTATGATTTAACAAAACAATCCGACAATTTAACAGATCATGAGCAAGATTTAACAAAACGCACACACAATTTAACAGATCATGAGCATGATTTAACAAAATGTGCCCACAATTTAGTAGATCATGAGCATGACTTAACAAAACGTGCCCACAATTTAACAGATCATGAGCATGACTTAACAAAACATGCCCATAATTTAACAGATTATGAGCATGATTTAACAAAACATGCCCATATTTTAACAGATCATGAGTATAACTTATCAAAGTGTGCCCATATTTTAGCAGATAATGAGCAGGATTTAACAAAATGTGCAAACAATTTAACAGATCATGAGCACCACTTAACAAAACGCGTGCACAATTTAACAGATCATGAGAAGGATTTAACAAAACGCGCGCACAATTTAACAGATCATGAGCAGGATTTAACAAAACGCGCTCACAATTTAACAGATCATGAGCAGGATTTAACAAAACGTGCCCACAATTTAACAGGTCATGAGCAAGATTTAACAAAATGTACCCACAATATAACGGATCATGAGCAATATTTATCAAAACGCACCCACAATATAACAAATCATGAGCAAGATTTAACAAAATGTGCCCACAATTTAACAGATCAAGAGCATGATTTAACAAAATGTGCCCACAATTTAACAGATCATGAGCATGATTTAACAAAACGCACCAACAATTTAACAGATCATGAGCAGGATTTTAACAAAACGCGCGCACAATTTAACAGATCATGAGCATGATTTAACAAAACGCTGCCACAATTTAACACATCTTGAGCATAATTTAACAAAATGTGCCCACAATTTAACAGATCAAGAGCATGATTTAACAAAATGTGCCCACAATTTAACAGATCATGAGCATGATTTAACCAAACGCGCCTACAATTTAACAGATCATGAGCAGGATTTTAACAAAACGTGCCCACAATTTAACAGATTAGGAGCATGATTTAACAAAAGGTGCCCACAATTTAACAGATCATGAGCAGGATTTAACTAAACATGTCCACAATTGAACAGATCATGAGCAGGATTTAACAAAATGTGCCCACAATTTAACAGATCATGAGCAGGATTTAACAAAATGCTCCCACAATTTAACAGATCATGAGCAGGATTTAACAAAATGCTCCTAAAATTTAACAGATCATGAGCAGGATTTAACAAAACGTGCACACAATTTAACAGATCATGAGCAGGATTTAACAAAACGTGCCACATTTTAACAGATCATGAGCATGATTTAACAAAATGTGCCCACAATTTAACAGATCATGAGCATGATTTAACAAAATGTGCACTCAATTTAACAGATCATGAGCACAATTTAA
This sequence comes from Bombina bombina, assembly GCF_027579735.1. Lineage (NCBI taxonomy): Eukaryota > Metazoa > Chordata > Amphibia > Anura > Bombinatoridae > Bombina > Bombina bombina. Next base: position 134,790,969 of record NC_069509.1, on the reverse strand, counting down.
CAAAATGTGCACACAATTTAACAGATCATGAGCATGACTCAAGAAAACGTGCCCACGATTTAACAGATCATGAGCAGGATTTAACAAAACGTACACACAATTTAACAGATCATAAGCATTATTTAACAAAAACGTGCCCACAATTTAACAGATCATGAGCATGATTTAACAAAAACGTGCCAACAATTTAACAGATCATTAGCACGATTTAACAAGCTGTGCATACAATTTAACAGATCATGAGCAAGACTCAACAAAACGTGACCACGATTTAACAGATCATGAGCAGGATTTAACAAAACGTGCGCACAATTTAACAGTTCATGAGCATGATTTAACAAAAAACGTGCCCACAATTTAACAGATCATGAGCATAATTTAACAAAAAACGTGCCCACAATTTAACAGATCATGAGCAGGATTTAACAAAATGTGCCTACAATTTAACAGATCATGAGCATGATTTAACAAAACAATCTGACAATTTAAAAGATCATGAGCAAGATTTAACAAAATGTGCCCACAATTTTACAGATCATGAGCAGGATTTAACAAAATGTGCCCACAATTTAACAGATCATGAGCATGATTTAACAAAATGTGCCCACAATTTAACAGATCATGAGTAGGATTTAACAAAATGCATCCACAATTTAACAGATCATGAGCATGATTTAACAAAATGCATCCACAATTTAACAGATCATGAGCATGACTTAACAAAACGTGCCCACAATTTAACAGATCATTAGCAGGATTTAACAAAACATGCACATAATTTAACAGATCATGAGCATGATTTACCAAACATGCCTACAATTTAACAGATCATGAGCAGAATTTAACAAAACAGACTACTGTGGTCACTTTATAAAGTACTGGGGCGGGTAGGGTCAGGATAGCCATCTCACTGCAGATTACAGACTGCGTCACTATATACAGTAATAGGGGTCAGATCATCTCACAGACTGTGGTCACAGGGTACCTCCTTTTGCAGACATGTAATCTGATTCACATTTTTTTTCTGTGTTAAATTCACTTTTTTTTGGGGGGGGGGGGCTTCTTATATTTTTGCACCTGGGCCCTGTGGTTTCTAGTTATGCCTCTGCCCACAATTAAACAGATCATGAGCTTAATTTAACAGAACATGCACACAATTTAACAGATCATGAGCATGAATTAACAAAACTAGCACACAATTTAACAGATCATGAGCATGAATTAACAAAACTAGCACACAATTTAACAGATCATGAGCATGAATTAACAAAACTAGCACACAATTTAACAGATCATGGGCATGAATTAACAAAACGTGCCCACAATTTAACAGATCATGAGCATGAATTAACAAAACTAGCGCACAATTTATCAGATCATGAGCATGAATTAACAAAACTAGCGCACAATTTATCAGATCATGAGCAAGATTAAACAAAATGTGCACACAATTTAACAGATCATGAGCATGAATTAACAAAACTAGCGCACAATTTATCAGATCATGAGCATGAATTAACAAAACTAGCGCACAATTTATCAGATCATGAGCAAGATTAAACAAAATGTGCACACAATTTAACAGATCATGAGCATGAATTAACAAAACTAGCGCACAATTTATCAGATCATGAGCATGAATTAACAAAACTAGCGCACAATTTATCAGATCATGAGCATGAATTAACAAAACTAGCGCACAATTTATCAGATCATGAGCATGAATTAACAAAACTAGCGCACAATTTATCAGATCATGAGCAAGATTAAACAAAATGTGCACACAATTTAACAGATCATGAGCATGAATTAACAAAACTAGCGCACAATTTATCAGATCATGAGCATGAATTAACAAAACTAGCGCACAATTTATCAGATCATGAGCATGAATTAACAAAACTAGCGCACAATTTAACAGAACATGAGCATGATTTAACAAAATGTGCACACAATTTAACAGAACATGAGCATGATTTAACAAAACGTGCCCACAATTTTGCAGATCATGGGCAGGAATTAACAAATTGTGCCAAAAATTTAACAGATCAGGGCCTCCATTACATATGCAGTGTCGTCCGCAAAAGCCGGCGACGCCAGATTTTACGCGATTTTGGTATTACTTATACGGCGTAGCATACAAGTTACGCGAGTATATTTCACCCTTCGGACGTATTTTTTTTACCCATAGACTAACATAGAACAGACGCGCAATTTGGTATCCAATATACAGCATAAAGACTTACGCATGCAGAATTCAGAAAATCTACTCCATTCTCATCTCGCCACATATTGCAGGCGCAGCAACCCCTGCACTGACTAAAAAAGCAACATAACTCTCTGGAAGCCTTAACAAACACTTACAGTTAAGCAGCATCTCAAGGTTAAAGGGACAGTATACTATGATATTGTTTTTTTAAGGTTTATTTGTGTATTTGAAATCGTTTGAAGCCACAACATAATCAAATGGATTGAGTTTGTAGGTAGAATCAGATCTCATCACTTTATCACATTGTGGACATATACTTGCGCCTCTCTCTCTCTACTCGGACTAATCCTCCACTTTAGTGTAGTGTGCTGTAGCTCAAAGAACAATCCAAACACACTGAAGAAAATGGCGGCTGCGCATGGGTTTATATATGAATTTTGAATAGCGTAATTACGTGTCACATTTTTATATGAATTTGCGGTTCGTTTTTATGAGTGTTAACCTAATTTGTATAAAACTACTGTTTATTGATACTTTCCGTGGACAAAATACTGGCGTAAGTTACTTGCGACGACTAAAATGTGTATTTGCACACATTTCAGAAGATTGCCAGTTTGTCCTACTTACGCCAGTTTAGCATCTAACGGCACAGTATATGTAATACCCCGATGTGCGAGGTGAAATTACGGGCGGCGTGGGTTCCCACACTTGCGCTGAAACCTGCGCCGTATATTTGATCGCGCCCCATGTGCATGATTTAATAAAACGAGCGCACAATTTAACAGCTCATGAGCAGGATTTAAAAAACAATCCAACAATTTAACAGATCATGAGCAGAATTTAACCCCTTAATGACAGAGGACGTACCAGGTACGTCATAGGAAAAAACTCCCTAAATGACAATTGACGTACCTGGTACGTCCTCTGTTGTCTGAAGTGCTGGAAGCGATCATGATTGCTTCCAGCTGCTTCCAAGGGATTGTAGTGATGCCTTAATATTGAGGCATCACTGCAATCCCCTATTTTACATACCGATGCAGAAAGGGCCACTCTGTGGCCCTCTCTGCATCGGCCATTGATACTAACAATTTCGTTGGTGGGTGGGAGCAGCTTTTGTCTTTATGAGCCTCAGTTGTTTGCCAAAGCGATCTTACATTGTCGGTGGTTATGACCGGAGGGGCGTTTGCGGCCGTGGGGGGCGGCGGTGGCGGGTGCGCGCGTGTGCGTGCACGCAAATTATGCCGGAAAATGAAAGTAAAAAAAAAGACCGATGTGGAAGCAGGGGGATCTTATTTCTTTAGTAAGGGCTCTGGGAGGGGAAGGGATGTAGATCATTAAGGGATAGCCAGCTACACTACAGAAAACAAGTATTTCATATAAAAAAGTAAAAAAAAAAAATATTTTGGGGGGCAAATTGGGTACTGGCAGACAGCTGCCAGTACCCAAGATGGCGGCAAATAGGTAGAGGGGGAGGTTTAGAGAGATGTATTGGGGGGATCAGGGAGGTTGTGGGGTAAGGGGGGATCCATCACTGCAGACTGTATGAAAAAAATAAAAAAATAATAATAAATTATTTTTATTTCAGTACTGGCAGACTTTCTGCCAGTACTTAAGATGGCGGTGACAATTGTGAGGTGGGGGAGGGAAGAGAGCTGTTTGAGAGGGGTCATGGGGGGATCAGGGGTGGGATGTGTCAGGTGGGAGGCTGATCTCTACGCTAAAGCTAAAAATTAACCCTACAAGCTACCTAATTAACCCCTTAACTGCTGGGCATATTACAAGTGTGGTGCGCAGCAGTATTTAACAGCCTTATTATTACCAAAAAGCAACGCCAAAGCCATATATGTCTGCTATTTCTGAACAAAGGGGATCCCAGAGAAGCATTTACAACCATTTGTGCCATAATTGCACAAGCTGTTTGTAAATAATTTCAGTGAGAAACCTAAAATTGTGAAAAATTTAAGTTTTTTTTTTTTATTTGATCGTATTTGGCGGTGAAATGGTGGCATGAAATATACCAAAATGGGCCTAGATCAATACTTTGGGATGTCTTCTAAATATAAATGTAAACATGTCAAGGGATATTCAGGGATTCCTGAAAGATATCAGTGTTCCAATGTAACTAGCGCTAATTTTGAAAAAAAGTGGTTCGGAAATAGCAAAGTGTTACTTGTATTTATGGCCCTATAACTTGCAAAAAAAGCAAAGAACATGTAAACATTGGATATTTCTAAACTCAGGACAAAATTTAGAAACTATTTAGAATGGGTGTTTTTTGGTGGTTGTAGATGTGTAACAGATTTTGGGGGTCAAAGTTAGAAAAAGTGTGTTTTTTTAATTTTTTCCTCATATTTTACATTTTTTTTATAGTAAATTATAAGATATGATGAAAATAATGGTATCTTTGGAAAGTCCATTTAATGGCGAGAAAAACGGTATATAATATGTGTGGGAACAGTAAATGAGTAAGAGGAAAATTACATCTAAACACAAACACTGCAGAAATGTAAAAATAGCCATTGTCATTAAGGGTAAGAAAATTGAAAAATGGTCCGGTCATTAAGGGGTTAACAAAACGTGCACAAAATTTAACAGATCATGAGCAGGATTTAACAAAATGCGCCCACAATTTAACAGATCATGAGCAGGAATTAACAAAACGCACGAACAATTTAACAGATCATGAGCAGGATTTAACAAAACGTGCACACAATTTAACAGATCATGAGCATGATTTAACAAAACGCATGCACAATTTAACAGATCATGAGTATAATTTAACAAAACGTGCCCACAATTTAACAGATGATGAGCATGATTTAACAAAACGTGCCCACAATTTAACAGATCATGAGCATGATTTAACAAAACATGCACACAATTTAACAGATGATGAGCAGGATTTAACAGAACATGCACACAATTTAACAGATCATGAACAGGATTTAACAGAACATGCACACAATTTAACACATCATGAGCAGGATTTAACAAAATGTGCATACAATGTAACAGATAATAGGCAGGATTTAACAAAATGTGCCCATCATTTAACAGATCATGAGCATGATTTAACAAAATGTGCCAACAATTTATCACATCATGAGCACGATTTAACAAAATGTGCACACAAAGTAACAGATCATGAGCATGATTTAACAAAATGTGCACACAATTTATCAGATCATGAGCATGATTTAACAAAATGTGCACACAATTTATCAGATCATGAGCATGATTTAACAAAATGTGCACACAAAGTAACAGATCATAAGCATGATTTAACAAAATGTGCACACAATTTATCAGATCATGAGCACGATTTAACAAAATGTGCACACAATTTATCAGATCATGAGCACGATTTAACAAAATGTGCACACAATTTTAACAGATCATGAGCATGATTTAACTAAGGCCTAGATTTGGAGTTCGGCGGTAAAAGGGCTGTTAACGCTCCGCGGGCTTTTTTCTGGCCGCACCATAAATTTAACTCTGGTATCGAGAGTTTAATCAAATGCTGCGTTAGGCTCCAAAAAAGGAGCGTAGAGCATTTTTACCGCAAATGCAACTCTCGATACCAGAGTTGCTTACGGACGCGGCCGGCCTCAAAAACGTGCTCGTGCACGATTCTCCCATAGGAAACAATGGGGCTGTTTGAGCTGAAAAAAAACCTAACACCTGCAAAAAAGCAGCGTTCAGCTCCTAACGCAGCCCCATTGTTTCCTATGGGGAAACACTTCCTACGTCTGCACCTAACACTCTAACATGTACCCCGAGTCTAAACACCCCTAGCCTTACACTTATTAACCCCTAATCTGCCGCCCCCCGCTATCGCTGACACCTGCATATTTTTTTTAACCCCTAATCTGCCGCTCCGTAAACCGCCCGCAACCTACGTTATCCCTATGTACCCCTAATCTGCTGCCCTAACATCGCCGACCCCTATATTATATTTATTAACCCCTAATCTGCCCCCCTCAACGTCGCCAACACCTGCCTACACTTATTAACTCCTAATCTGCCGAGCGGACCTGAGCGCTACTATAATAAAGTTATTAACCCCTAATCCGCCTCACTAACCCCTTTCATAAATAGTATTAACCCCTAATCTGCCCTCCCTAACATCGCCGACACCTACCTTCAATTATTAACCCCTAATCTGCCGAGCGGACCTCACCGCTACTATAATAAATGTATTAACCCCTAAAGCTATCAGATCATGAGCATGATTTCACAAAATGTGCACACAATTTATCAGATCATGAGCAGGATTTAACAAAATGTGCACACAATTTATCAGATCATGAGCATGATTTCACAAAATGTGCACACAATTTAACAGATCATGAGCATGATTTCACAAAATGTGCACACAATTTAACAGATCATGAGCATGATGCAAAGGTGAAAAAGGAGTTGTTAAAGGAACATGAAGCACATTTTCATGATTCAGACAGAGCATACAATTTTAAACAAATTTTCAATTTATTTCTATTACCAAAATTTGTTTAATTCACTTGTTACACTTGAAGAAGCATCAATACACATTGGGTGAGTAAATGACAAGAGAAGAATTAGTGCAACATGAGAACTGAAGTACAGGGGAAGTATTTTTTCACAAAACACATCTAAAACATAATAAATTAAATATTACACTCATATATACATATGGTTAATAAATAAGATTTTGATAAGACATTTTTTTAAATGGGTTAAAAAGTGATATGGCATATGACAAAGTGTCTGAGAAGAGCTCAAAAGTATATAGAAATGTATAAATATGTGTATGTGTATACATGTTTATATGTGTTTATATGTGTAAATATGTTCATGCACACATACATATATACACATATACAAATATATAAACACACACATATATACTGTGTGTATATATATATATATATATATGTATATATATATATATATATATATATACATTTGAGTCTGTCTTAATAAAAAAAAGTTTAATTTTGAATTTACTGTTCCTTTAAGAAAAAAGCAGACAAGAGGGTGAAAGAGATGGCAAATGACCTCTAAGAAGAATGACAGTTGAAGATAGTGGAGGTTCAAGGTGATGCACCGCTATTTATTACTGTCTCACACCAAATCTCATATGCTTCAACAGCCATGAATTTGCAAGGTATTTGTTTACATGCCCATTTCTCAACACAGAGATAGGAGAGAAGGTGGATTTAAAGAAAAATAAATAATAATAATAATAATGATAGGAATAGAAAGAGGTCTACCACCAGAGACTACTGCAACACAAATGCCTTGTATTTTAAATTACTTTACACCGATTGGGTCCTTTTAGTATTATTATATTTAAGCCTTGCACATTCTCTTTTGTATTTTAATGTATTTAGATTTATATTTAGATCCTGCAGTGATTAATTCTGATATTTTTTTTTAAGATTCTGTGTTACCTTAAAGGGCCATTATACACTCATTTTTTCTTTGCATACATGTTTTGTAGATGATCTATTTATAAAGCCCATAAAGTTTGTTTTTAATTTTTTTTTATAATTTTGCTTATTTTTAAATAACATTGCTCTGATTTTCAGACTCCTAACCAAGCCCCAAAGTTTTATTTGAATACCGTCAGCTACCTTCTCCAGCTTGCTCCTGTTTGTGTAAAGGGTCTTTTCATATGCAAAAGAAGGGGGAGTGTCTTATTTCCCACTTGCAGTGGGCTTTCCAGCTGCCTTTTCAACAGAGCTAAACTGAAAGCTTCTAAGTACGTTTCTAAACCATTTTATACTGGATTTTTATATCAGTATCTGTGCATCCTTTTCTTTATAGTAGTGTCTATTACATGCAGTTATATGAAAATGAGTGTATACTGTCCCTTTAACAGATTAGGATCATACTTTGGCCTCTATTTATCAAGCTGTCTACTTACCTGCATTCGCCGGCCCCAATACGCTCGCCTAACGTCGCCGCTGCGGACCTGAATATGTTCGCCAAATTTATCAAGAAAGCTGTCAAAAAGCCGTGCACCAAGTACGGAGCGATGAGCAGCGGACTGTTATTAACTAACAGTCATCGATCTCGCTGCTCATCGGCTTATTTGCAGCTTTCTTGCTATACTGTCACTAAGCACCCACACTATACTATACTGTTTACCCCCTATACCGCCGCTCCCGGAGCCCCCTGCAATAAAATAAAGTTATTAACCCCTAAACCACCGCTCCCAGACCCCGCCGCAACTCTAATAAATATATTAACCCCTAAACCACCGCTCCCGGACCCCGCCGCCACCTACATTATACCTATTAACCCCTAATCTGCCGCCCCCTATACCGCCGCCACCTACATAAAGTTATTAACCCCTATACTGCCGATCCCCGACCCCGCCGCATCTAAATAAATTGTTTAACTCCTAAACCGCCGCTCCCGGAGCCCACCGCCACCTACATTATATTTATTAACCCCTAATCTGCCCCCCTACACTGCCGCCACTATATTAAATTTATTAGCCCCTAAATCTAAGTCTAACCCTAACCCTAACACCCCATAAATTAAATATAATTTAAATACATCTAAATAAAATTATTCCTATTTAAAACTAAATACTTACCTATTAAATAAACCCTAAGCTAGCTACAATATAATTAATAGTTACATTGTAGCTAGCTTAGGGTTTATTTTTATTTTACAGGCAACTTTGTATTTATTTTAACTAGGTACAATAGTTATTAAATAGTTATTAACTATTTAATAACTACCTAGCTAAAATAAATACAAAAGTACCTGAAAAATAAATCCTAACCTAAGTTACAATTACACCTAACACTACAATTAAATAAATTAAATTAATTAACTACAATTACCTACAATTAAATACAATTAAATAAAATAAACTAAAGTACAAAAACAAACAAACACTACATTACAGAAAATAAAAAAATACAAGCATTTTAAACTAATTACACCTAATCTAAGCCCCCAATAAAATAAAAAAGCCCCCCAAAATAATAAAAATCCCTACCCTATACTAAATTACAAATAGCCCTTAAAAGGGCTTTTTGTTGGGCATTGCCCCAAAGTAATCAGCTCTTTTACCTGTAAAAAAAGAAATACAACTCCCCCAACATTAAAACCCACCACCCACACACCCTACTATAAAACCTACCCAAACCCCCCTTAAAAAACCTAACACTAACCCCTTGAAGATCACCCTACCTTGAGCCATCTTCACCCAGCCGGGCACAAGTGGTCCTCCAGAGGGGCAGAAATCTTCATCCGATCTGGGCAGAAGAGGACCTCCAGATGGGTAGAAGGCTTCACCCAGGTGGCATCTTCTATCTTCATCCATACGGAGCGGAGCGGGTCCATCTTCAATCCATCCGACGCGGAGCATCCTCTTCCATCAACGTCCTAACGAAGAATAAAGGTTCCTTTAAATGACATCATCCAAGATGACGTCCCTTGATAGGATTCTATCAGCCTTAATTCTATCGGAATTAAGGTAGGAAAAATCCTATTGGCTGATGCAATCAGCCAATAGGATTGAAGTGCAATCCTATTGGCTGATCCAATCAGCCAATAGGATTGAGCTTGCCTTCTATTGGCTGTTCCAATCAGCCAATAGAATGCAACCTCAATCCTATTGGCTGATTGCATCAGCCAATAGGATTTTTCCTACCTTAATTCCGATTGGCTGATAGAATCCTATCAGCCAATTGGAATTCAAGGGACGCCATCTTGGATGATGTCATTTAAAGGAACATTCATTCTTCGTTAGGACGTAGATGGAAGAGGATGCTCCGCGTCGGATGGATTGAAGATGGACCCGCTCCGCTCTGGATGGATGAAGATAGAAGATGCCGTCTGGATGAAGCCTTCTGCCCGTCTGGAGGTTTTCTTCTGCCCGGATCGGATGAAGACTTCTGCCCCTCTGGAGGTCCACTTTTGCCCGGTTGGGTGAAGACGTCTCAAGGTAGGGTGATCTTCAAGGGGGTAGTGTTAGTTTTTTTAAGGGGGGTTTGGGTGGGTTTTAGAGTAGAGTTGGGTGTGTGGGTGGTGGGTTTTACTGTTGGGGGGGTTGTATTTCTTTTTTTTACAGGTAAAAGAGCTGATTACTTTGGGGCAATGCCCTGCAAAAAGCCCTTTTAAGGGCTATTTGTAGTTTAGTATAGGGTAGGGATTTTTATTATTTTGGGGGGCTTTTTTTATTTTATTAGGGGAATTAGATTAGGTGCAATTAGTTTAAAATTCTTGTAATTATTTTTTTTATTTTCTGTAATTTAGTGGGGGTTTTTTGTATTCTCTGTGTCTTTGCTGATAGGTGGGTTTGTTTAATTGGTAGTGTTCAGTGCCAGCAGAGGATCTATTGGTATGGTGAATTTTAGGTTGTAAATATTGTCTGTGTTGGTGTGGAGAAAAAAACTGTTTGTGGTGTGACCTCTGGGGAGCATATTGTTGATCGTCGGAACAATGTTATATGTTATACAATTGATAAAGGTTGTGCATGTGAAAAAGAGTGGGGATTCTCGTGACTTTTCTAAAGATTTGTTGATAAAGGATACCAAAGAGAGCTTCTCGATAGGGCCCTTGATAAAACTATCAATCTAGATAGAAACAGTTTTTTAATATACAATCCAAACATTCAAAACCAAATCCTAATGACAAGGTTATGTTCATAACTCAAAACAACATCAATTACAAAAAAATACATCACATTATGATTAAACATTGGCATACAAAGAGATCCTATTCTGAATAATATTGTCAAAGATCGACCGATAACAGTTTACAAAAGAGCACACACCCTCAGAAACATATTTGCACCCAGTAAAAGGGTCAAACATACTAATTTTAATAAACCATCAAATACAGCCAATAACCAAAAAAGAAATCGATTTGGTTTGAGGGGTATTTACAAATGCAATAAAAGAGGTTGTAATGCTTGCAAATTCATTAAAGCAGGAGGTAAAAATTTTAAATCCAACAATTCAGGAGAAATTTTTGAAATCACACACATTTTCAATTGTGATTCCAGCTATATATATTTTATCTTATAAAATGTTTATGTGGCCAACAATATGTAGGGCGTACATCAAGAGTCATGAGAATAAGATGGGGTGAACATTTTAGAAACTGCAAAAATTGCAAAAACAAAAAAATCAAACATAGTATTCCCAATCATTGCTTCACTCTACATTCCGGGAATCCGTACATATACTAATTTATGCCCATAGACTACATCCCCAAATCTTCTGATTACAACAGACTAGTTAGACTTCGCCAGAGAGAAACTTTCTGGATCCACAGATTGCAAATTTTGTTCCCACTTGGTCTAAATGCCAACGTAGATTTAGCAGCATTCAATTAAATTACACTTTTTTTTACCCAAGTCCTAGTCATATCTTTTCATATATTCTCACTCTGCATTCATTCAGTATACATATCTTTTTTTTATATATACACCTCATATTCACTTTTAACATTCTCATACATTTATTCCACTTACATCTTAGTGCCAATTCGGATATCACAATATACCCAGTCCCTAATTGCCTAACCGTATTTTAGGTAACCCACTATCAGTAAAATATTAGGCCTAGATTTAGAGTTGGGCGGTAGCCGTCAAAACCAGCGTTAGAGGCTCCTAACGCTGGTTTTAGGCTACCCCCGTTATTTGGAGTCAGTCAGGAAAGGGTCTAACGCTCACTTTGCAGCCGCGACTTTTCCATACCGCAGATCCCCTTACGTCAATTGCGTATCCTATCTTTTCAATGGGATCTTTCTAACGCCGGTATTTAGAGTCGTGTCTGAAGTGAGCGTTAGAATTCTAACGACAAAACTCCAGCCGTAGAAAAAAGTCAGTAGTTAAGAGCTTTCTGGGCTAATGCCAGTTTATAAAGCTCTTAACTACTGTGCTCTAAAGTACACTAACACCCATAAACTACCTATGTACCCCTAAACCGAGGCCCCCCCACATCGCCGCCACCTATAAAAAAAATGTAACCCCTAATCTTCCGCTCCGTACACTGCCGCCAACTACGTTATCACTATGTACCCCTAATCTGCTTCCCCTAACACCGCCGACCCATATATTATATTTATTAACCCCTAATCTGCCCCCTCAACGTCGCCTCCACCTGCCTACACTTATTAACCCCTAATCTGCCGTCCGCACGCCGCCGCCAGCTACATTATAGCTATGTACCCCTAATCTGCTGCCCCTAACACCGCCGACCCCTATATTATATTTATTAACCCCTAATCTGCCCCCCACAACGTCGCCTCCACCTGCCTACACTTATTAACCCCTAATCTGCCGAGCGGACCGCACCGCTATTATAATAAAGTTATTAACCCCTTATCCGCCTCACTCCCGCCTCAATAACCCTATAATAAATAGTATTAACCCCTAATCTGCCCTCCCTAACATCGCCGACACCTAACTTCAAGTATTAACACCTAATCTGCCGATCGGAGCTCACCGTTACTCTAATAAATTTTTTAACCCCTAAAGCTAATTTTAACCCTAACCCTAACACCCCCCTAAGTTAAATATAATTTTTATCTAACGAAATAAATTAACTCTTATTAAATAAATTATTCCTATTTAAATCTAAATACTTACCTGTAAAATAAACCCTAATATTGCTACAATATAAATTATAATTATATTATAGCTATTTTAGAATTAATATTTATTTTACAGGCAACTTTGTATTTATTTTAACCAGGTACAATAGCTATTAAATAGTTAAGAACTATTTAATAGCTAAAATAGTTAAAATAATTACAAAATTACCTGTAAAATAAATCCTAACCTAAGTTACAATTAAACCTAACACTACACTATCAATAAATTAATTAAATACAATACCTACAATTATCTACAATTAAACCTAACACTACACTATCAATAAATTAATTAAACACAATATCTACAATTATATACAATTAAACCTAACACTACACTATCAATAAATTAATTAAATAAAATATCTACAAATAAATACAATGAAATAAACTAACTAAAGTACGAAAAATAAAAAAGAACTAAGTTACAAAAAATAAAAAAATATTTACAAACATTAGAAAAATATTACAACAATTTTAAACTAATTACACCTACTCTAAGCCCCCTAATAAAATAACAAAGCCCCCCAAAATAAAAAATGCCCTACCCTATTATAAATTAAAAAAGTTCAAAGCTCTTTTACCTTACCAGCCCTGAACAGGGCCCTTTGCAGGGCATGCCCCAAAGAATTCAGCTCTTTTGCCTGTAAAAAAAACACATACAATACCCCCCAACATTACAACCCACCACCCACATACCCCTAATCTAACCCAAACCCCCCTTAAATAAACCTAACACTAAGCCCCTGAAGATCTCCCTACCTTGTCTTCACCTCACCGGGTCCTGATCTGTCCAGAAGAGCCTCCGATGTCTTGATCCAAGCCCAAGCGGGGGGCTGAAGAGTGACGTCCATCCTCGGGCTGAAGTCTGGATCCAAGCGGCGGCTGAAGAAATCCATCATCGGCTGAAGTCGGAAGTCCATCATCGGGATGAAGTCTTCTATCAAGCCGCATCTTCAATCTTCTTTCTTCTGGAGCGGAGCCATCTTCTTTCCAACCGATGCGGATCCAACCTCTTCAACCGACGCCTACTCACCGAATGACGGTTCCTTTAAATGACGTCATCCAAGATGGCGTCCCTCGAATTCCGATTGGCTGATAGGATTCTATCAGCCAATCGGAATTAAGGTAGGAATATTCTGATTGGCTGATGGAATCAGCCAATCAGAATCAAGTTCAATCCGATTGGCTGATCCAATCAGCCAATCAGATTGAGTTCGCATTCTATTGGCTGATCGGAACAGTTGAAGAGGTTGGATCCGCGTCGGTTGGAAAGAAGATGGCTCCGCTCCGCTCCAGAAGAAAGAATATTGAAGATGCGGCTTGATAGAAGACTTCATCCCGATGATGGACTTCCGACTTCATCCGATGATGGATTTCTTCAGCCGCCGCTTGGATCCAGACTTCAGCCCGAGGATGGACGTCACTCTTCAGCCCCCCACTTGGGCTTGGATCAAGACATCGGAGGCTCTTCTGGACAGATCGGGACCCAGTGAGGTGAAGGCAAGGTAGGGAGATCTTCAGGGGCTTAGTGTTAGGTTTATTTAAGGGGGGTTTGGGTTAGATTAGGGGTATGTGGGGTGGTGGGTTGTAATGTTGGGGGGGGGTATTGTATGTGTTTTTTTTTACAGGCAAAAGAGCTGAATTCTTTGGGGCATGCCCCGCAAAGGGCCCTGTTCAGGGCTGGTAAGGTAAAAGAGCTTTGAACTTTTTTAATTTAGAATAGGGTAGGGCATTTTTTATTTTGGGGGGCTTTGTTATTTTATTAGGGGGCTTAGAGTAGGTGTAATTAGTTTAAAATTGTTGTAATATTTTTTCTAATGTTTGTAAATATTTTTTTATTTTTTGTAACTTAGTTCTTTTTTATTTTTCGTACTTTAGTTAGTTTATTTCATTGTATTTATTTGTAGATATTTTATTTAATTAATTTATTGATAGTGTAGTGTTAGGTTTAATTGTAGATAATTGTAGATATTGTATTTAATTAATTTATTGATAGTGTAGTGTTAGGTTTAATTGTAGATAATTGTAGGTATTGTATTTAATTAATTTATTGATAGTGTAGTGTTAGGTTTAATTGTAACTTAGGTTAGGATTTATTTTACAGGTAATTTTGTAATTATTTTAACTATTTTAGCTATTAAATAGTTCTTAACTATTTAATAGCTATTGTACCTGGTTAAAATAAATACAAAGTTGCCTGTAAAATAAATATTAATCCTAAAATAGCTATAATATAATTATAATTTATATTGTAGCTATATTAGGGTTTATTTTACAGGTAAGTATTTAGATTTAAATAGGAATAATTTATTTAATAAGAGTTTTAATTTATTTCGTTAGATAAAAATTATATTTAACTTAGGGGGGTGTTGGGGTTAAAATTAGCTTTAGGGGTTAAAAAATTTATTAGAGTAGCGGTGAGCTCCGATCGGCAGATTAGGGGTTAATACTTGAAGTTAGGTGTCGGCGATGTTAGGGAGGGCAGATTAGGGGTTAATACTATTTATTATAGGGTTATTGAGGCGGGGGGTGAGGCGGATTAGGGGTTAATAACTTTATTATAATAGCGGTGCGGTTCCGCTCGGCAGATTAGGGGTTAATAAGTGTTGGCAGGTGGAGGCGACGTTGTGGGGGGCAGATTAGGGGTTAATAAATATAATTAATAGGGGTCGGCGGTGTTAGGGGCAGCAGATTAGGGGTACATAGGTATAATGTAGGTTGCGGTGGTGTACGGAGCGGCAGATTAGGGGGTTAAAAAAAAATATGCAGGTGTCAGCGATAGCGGGGGCGGCAGATTAGGGTTAATAAGTGTAAGGTTAGGGGTGTTTAGACTCGAGGTACATGTTAGGGTGTTAGGTGCAGACGTAGGAAGTGTTTCCCCATAGAAAACAATGGGGCTGCGTTAGGAGCTGAACGCGGCTTTTTTGCAGGTGTTAGGTTTTTTTTCAGCTCAAATGGCCCCATTGTTTTCTATGGGGATATCGTGCACGAGCACGTTTTTGAAGCTGGCCGCGTCCGTAAGCACCGCTGGTATCTAGAGTTGCAGTGGTGTTAACTTATGCTATATGCTCCCTTTTTGGAGCCTAACGCACTGAAAACCCAAGCATTCTGTGAACTCTAAATACCAGCGGTATTTAAAAGGTGTGTGGGAAAAAAAGCACGCGTAGCTAACGCACCCCTTTGGCCACAGAACTCTAAATCTAGCTCTATTGTTTTTATTTTACTTTTACATTCTTCCATTTATATTTTTATTCATAGTTTTATTATTCTTACATTAAGATTCTAAATTTTTCTAATATCCCATTACCAACCCATAATGTAGCCACCATTTCGTATATATACAGTTATTTTTCCAATCTTGTTTTTCTGATACCACAAGCTCTTTGCCCCAACAGCAAATAATTTCTACCAATGACTAACTTAGCTAGCTCCCGCTGACAACCCACCAGGAGACTTTATAGACCTTCAAACACTAGGAGACTTTATGGATGATCAAATACACAAACGAGAAACACACAACTATCTATTTATATAGATATATATTACTGACCAAAACAATCCAATCCTGATATTTGATAAGTCTACAAAATACATAGCGTTTTTTTGTTATAGTTCTGTATATTATGGTTTACTTAATTTTAAAATTATCTATCTTTTTTGTGTTTGCCATATATATTATATCACCTCTTTGCGTACTATCTTATATATATTCAAACATTTTAATTCCATCTTTTTGTTATTACAAGTCTGTTTGCACCATTGAAAATATATCAACATATGACTAGCTTCCACCTACATTCACAATAGTTGTCCGATATTCTAAAAACACATAACAATTTTGTTATTGTTCCGTATACACATGGTTAATTTACAAACTCACAAACACCTGTCTTTGTGTTTTGGGATTTAAGATCCAAATGTTATGAGATCCAAATAGATCGATAACAATAAGTTTTTAACATCTCTATAGATCGTGTCTTTTGCTTCTCATAGCATGTAACATAGCAGTATATACATATATCATAGTGTCTAATGTATTTTAAAATCTTTGTTTCTTGTTTGGAATATGTAACAATTATTTATTTACAAGAGAAATCAACTCGATGTAACAGATTTTTTGTAACACATTGCTTTTCATAGTCTATCCAGCGATCTTCCAAATATCCGCAACAATGTATAGTGTGTAGATTTCCAAATTTCCAAATAGCGCACAATGTATAGACAAGCATTAATTTCACTAATCAATACGTATTCTACAATTATACAAAATAGAAGTCCGTTTTGAATAAAATGGCGATATTTAAAACTTTTTTAAAACATTTCATTCACTTACAAACCATATTTTACTTTTATAGTTGGTAGCCAACTTTTATTTATATGTCCCAAGTTTACATTAGATTCAACTTTATCGAAGACCCAACCTCCCTTTTCCTTTGGACAATTTTAAAACCCTGGAGAGCCAATGAGACTCATGTGGCGGCTTAAGTAAGTGCTTTTTTACCTGTTTCTATATGTCATATTTTTTGCCTGATGAAACGACCGTGATATTGGGTCGAGAAACGTGTTGCCAATATTAAACCTGTGTTTACTCATACAGAAGAAGTTCTCTATCTTCATGGAAGAGAATTGCACTTCAAACCCCAGCGCGATCTGTATTCCACACACAGTTTTGCAGCACAGTGTTTGTTTTTTGGACGTTAACAAACCTAAAACTGGAACATAGGATACACCCTGATACGGGCCAGTATCCAGTTAGCTGACTACTGCAAGTGTCAGCCTGTTTGTCTGCACTGAATAAGTGCCAACTCAAATTGTGAGTTTTATTCCTTCTTTTCCCATATCACATTTTATATGGATTTCACTATGAGGGGCCCCTTTTCTTTCTGATAATTAGAATTTGTAAAATTCCAATCCTAAATACACTGCTGTATATATCTAAAAAAGTAAATAGAAAGTGGCAAAGTTTAAATGTATAAAAGTTAATCTGAAGTGTAAAGTGATATAAAATAGAAAGCACAAAGTGAAATGCAGCAGAACTGTCAAGTCAAGTGGCATACAGCACTGGACTTGTCTCTCCTTCACATACAGAAATGCAAGGAACACCTTAGAGAATTAAAGAAAAATCTGTTTTATAAGAATCTCATGAGGGATCTCGTAGTGCTGGATGATAATTTTTATATCATCTCATTGAGCGGAAGAGCTTTATATCATCAGCCCAAGAAGAGAGAAAAGCTTGGCTAAAATAAGAAGAGAGAATGGAGTAGAGTGAAAACCAGATAAAGGTTGTTATGTTTACAGTATATTAATTTTGCTTAGTGGGTGACAACAACTGTTGCAAAAAAAAACAAAAAGAACAGAATATATTGTCTCCTATCCAAGTAAAACTTTCTTATCTAATAAATAATTATATCTTCAGTTAGCCCAAATGTAGTGCTCCGGTAACACAAATTAATCCTGAAAAACCAGTAATGTTAGAAAAACTGCTGTACAAGCATGTGTATGAAAAACACTTTCACAAAGTGTCCTTAAAAGAGCATTCTTAAACCTCCCCTGTGGGTTGATAATCTGTTATAATCTTTGACATATTTTACACTTTCATCATTCTGGTTTTTTTTCTTCTGTAATCTCTGGCAGAGTTAGATTCAGCTTGGAAATATTTATAACATATAGATTATGCCGATTTGTTGCCAATTCTGCTCAGGGAGTTAGCAAAGGGGGCATGAGGGGGCAGTTGTCCTTGGATGCAGGTCTAAAAGGGCTACTGTTGCTCTATTGATTGGCTTCTGAGCTGCCAGTCTCAATGAGGAGTCGATATTCAAAGCATCGTCAGGCCGATGAGAAAACGCCTTTCTGGCCTCATCTGCCTCTGTCAATATATTTGAATAAAAGGGGTGGACCTGCGAAGTGCTGGCGAGTAGCGATGTCCTTTTGAAATATTCAGTGGGGGGAGGATGCGGAGGGGCCTTATTTGAAGTGTTCCTACACAGCACGGACAGTGCACTCACTAAAACCAAACATGGTTTCTGTGTCGGAACTTCAAATAATGCTTGCTTGGTCTAACTGTATCTACACCTACACTATCAGCCTCACACCTTTTCAGTGGCAAAACAAACATGGCTGACTGTAAATATATCGCACAACTGGTGATGTATCTCAATCAAAGTAAGGCTACTCCCCCTAGAACACCCATCTAACTCCCACAGAATGCATACTTTAGCTATACAACCCCTGGAACACCCAGCTAACTCCCTAATACCACCTAAACCTATGTCATGTCCTAGCTATACTCCCCTGGAACACCCAGCTAACTCCCACAGAATGCCTAAACCTACGTAATGTCTGCAATCTACCTGACTGATAAAGTCGCTACATTTATATACAATGTTAAAATGATATGCATTGCCATGTATAATGCATATTATTTTAAGTATTGTATATAATTTAAAATGTAGTTATTTTTTGCTTGTTTTAATTTATTATTTAAAAATAAATATATAATTTAAATTTTGTATGTTTCAAATAATAAAATGAACAACAAAAATAAGTACATTTTAATGCATATCATTTTAACATTGTATATAAATGCAATGCTACACTAAACTATTAACCCCTTACGCATCCTGAAAAGGGCATTTGGTTGGGCATTGTCCTTAGAAGGGCATTTGGTAGGGCAGTTCCATAAAGTGAACATAGCTCTTTTGCCCATAAAAAAGCCCTATTCTAATAAAAATCCTAAGTTAAAAAAAACAAACCCAATCCTAAATAAGATGCCCTGAGAAGGGCATTTTGTTGGGCATTGTCCTGATAAGGGAATTTGGTAGGGCCTTGCCCTAAAGTATAAGTTAATTCAAAGTGTAGGGAACAGCACCACTTGTTTCAATCTGGAGTCAAGGAGTCCAGGGTCAGTCACCACCACATAGACATCAGGAGACAAAGTAACTCCAGCCTTGCATAAATTTAAAAAGGGACCTTTATTTTTCTTGCATGGTCCAAAATACAAAAAAAGAAAAGTTTTGGGCCATGACTAAGGACCTGGTATAGGCCCAAAAGGTTGTGTCTTTTTTTGTACTTCGAACCATGCACGAAAAATAAAGGTCCCTTTTTAAATGTATGCAAGGCTGGAGTTACTTTGTCTTCTGCTTGTCTAACCTAAAAAAAAATCTCTATCCTAAAAAAAAACCTATCCTAAAAAATAAACACTGAAATTACGAGTTTTGCGGTAACAGGGGTGTGGTGCTAACGAGCCTTTTTTTCCCACTGCTCCCTTAAGACAATGCTGGTATTACAGTTTCTTTTTAAACCTGGCGTTAGCCGCAAAAAGATGAGCGAAGAGCAAAATTTAGCTCCACATCTCACCTCAATACCAGTGTTGCTTAAGTCAGCGGTGAGCTGGCTAAATATGCTCGTGCACGATTTCCCCATAGGAAACATGGGGCTGAGCTGGCTGAAAAAAAACCTAACACCTGCAAAAAAGCAGCGTTCAGTTCCTAACGCAGCCCCATTGTTTCCTATGGGGAAATTAATTTTATGTCTGCACCTAACACCCTAACATGAACCCCCGAGTCTAAACACCCCTAATCTTACACTTATTAACCCCTAATCTGCCGCCCCCCAACATCGCCGCAACCTACATTATTAACCCCTAATCTGCCGCCCCAACATCGCCGCAACCTAAATATATTATTAACCCCTAATCTGCCACTCCGGACACCGCCGCCACCTACATTATCCCTATGAACCCCTAATCTGCTGCCCCCCAACATCGCTGACACCTACATTATATTTATTAACCCCTAATCTGCCCCCCCATGTCACCGCAACCTAACTACACTTATTAACCCCTAATCTGCCGTCGCCAACGTCACCGCTACTATTATAAATTTATTAACCCCTAAACCTAAGTCTAACCCTAGCTAGCTTAGGGTTTATTTTATAGGTAAGTATTTAGTTTTAAATAGGATTAATTTATTTAATTGTAGTTATTTTATTTAGATTATTTTAAATTATATTTAAGTTGGGGGGGTTAGGGTTAGGTTTAGATTTAGGTTTAGGGATTAATACCTTTAATATAGTAGTGGCGACGTTGGGGGTGGCAGATTAGGGGTTAATAAATGTAGGTAGGTGTCGGCGATGTTAGGGACGGCAGATTAGGGGTTAATAAAATGTAACTAGTGTTTGCGAGGTGGGAGTGCGGCGGTTTAGGGGGTTAATATATTTATTAAAGTGGCGGCGATATCACGGTCGGCAGATTTGGGGTTAATATATTTATTAAAGTGTTTCCGATGTGGGGGGGGGGGGGCCTCGGTTTAGGGGCTTAATAGGTAGTTTATGGGTGTTAGTGTACTTTTTAGCACTTTAGTTAAGAGTTTTATGTTCCGGCGTTAGCCCATAAAACTCTTAACTACTGACTTTTAAATGCGGTAGGAGTCTTGACAGGAGACGTTCTACCACTCACTTCTTCCAAGACTCATAATACCGGCATTAGGCAAATCCCATTAAAAAGATAGGATACGCAATTGACGTAAGGGGATTTGCGGTATGCTCGATTCGCGGAAGAAAAGTGAGCGGTACACCTGTACCTGCCAGACTCGTAAAACCAGCGGGCATTAAAAAGCAGCGTTGGGACCTCTCAACGCTGCTTTTTAAGGCTAACGCAAGACTCGTAATCTCGCCAAATGATTGCCCTAAACAGGGCATTTTTTAGTGCATTGCCCCTAAAGTATTTCCAGCTCTTTTGGGCAAAAAATAAAATAATTAAAAATCTATTCTAGAAAAGAAAAACACCACGAACAAATCCTAAACTCTAAACCCCAAAGTTTCTACTCACTCAACTTGACTCTGCTCTTAGTGGGTCACTGGGAACAACCCAAACATTCCATCCTAGAGCTGAACTTAAGAATTTGTTTTGCTGTCAAGAAATAAACTAAAGACTTCTTTAACCGCATAACCGTGAAGGTGCCTTTTTTCTTGTCTTTGAGAATTACCTGAGTAATCACTAAAGTGCACACACGGCAGCGATTTCCACCACGCCCCACTGCAGGTATTGTGACGGAAAGCCACGCCCAAGACGTCAACGAGCACACACACGAAGGGGGTAACAGAGAAACACAGAACGCCGAGTAAGGACGTAGCCGGGCTTCCGCGATAGTGGAGTCTCCAAAGCAGACCACAGGTGAACACCGGGTTTTGTGTAAAAGAGGGAGATGAGTCCGGACAACGGGCGAATGTGAGTGTTTAACCCAGAAGTGAAGTTTTGAAAAGTGTGAACTGAAATTCTGTGATGGGGTGCAATTTATTAAGGTCACATAGCAGTGGGGTTTAAAATTGGACTTGGCTACATAAGGATATAAGACAGGTGCTAAGCCTTTGGTGTATCTTTAGAGGAGCGGCGGATTGCCCGCAATATAGCTGGAGCACTGCTAATATCCATAGAATGCTAATCCACTAGATTGGTGGACTCTTTGGGGAAATATATCCTTTGGTATTTGAATATACGGAACAGCATCTAAAGTATGGAGCTAGAAGTTAACAGTGAAGGAACTTTGCAATACTATTCACTAAAACCTACTGTGGACAGAGTGAGTGATCGGAGCGATTTGGAATGTGTGTTACTACGGACTGTTCTATGTTCTCATTAAGCAAGTTGTTTGAGACAATTGAAGATTTGATGATAAAAGAAACCAGGCTGAAATGGGATGTATGGACTCTAGAAAAATATTTAGATGCAGGATTAATACCTAGGGGCCTAAGAGTAAATAAATTCCCCACATTTACTGTGGATGATGCTGAATTTGTAAGAAATTGGAACGGTATTTTGTCAGAATGCTCTATAAGATTAATGAGAATGTTATTAGAGTTTAAACGTAAAGCTTTAAATGAAGTTTCCAATGAAATTGAATGTTTTACAAATTGAATGCAATCCGCAGAAAAGGGGAATTACAATATTCCAAATTTGATAAAATATTACATGAGATCATAGCCGATACCAAACGTATGATTATGGAAATTAAACATGATAAATTTGTTAGAGATTCTATTGATTTCGAAACAAATAAAGTATATATTTGGAATAAGAAACAAAGATTCAGTTATAGAAGGGAAAACGATTTTTTTACAAACAAAGGTAAAAAACAAGGAAAAGGAAGAAATAAAAGTAGGAAAAATAAAAAGGTCACCTTTACAGATAGCGAGGGGGACTCTCAGGAGGAGGGACATACTTCAGGGGAAGGGTCCAATTCAGGAGATGAGGATAGACAGAACCTAGTGAACACCGAAGATATGGGAGCTAGGTCTAAAACAGGCTCTATTCTAAAATGTAACTTAACACAAGAAGCCTCTAATTATCAGCAGGTAGGGCCCTCTACGTCAGGGACATCACTGACTGTATCTGAGAGAGATAAAGCACAAGAAGTAGCGCAGGTTTTTCAGGTAAAAACAAAAGAATCAGAAGGGGGGGGGAGAGATTGAAAAATAAGGGAGAACCAGCTCCCACCACGGAGAGGGAGGTCACAAACGAAATACAAGTGAACTCAGTAATTAACCTTTCCTCCTCTAAATTAAATGAAACTGAAATTAGAGTATTGAGTTTAGGTTTGAATTTTGTCCCGAGTGAGGATTTTAATCTCTTTCAGACTCTAATTGATACCAATTAGTTGATTCGAAATTAACTTTAAAAAAACATTTTAAAAATGATGAGAGTGGAGAGATTTTTGGTCACCTACAGTCTGAAAGAGATAGATATCCTATGAGTAGAAACCTTAGCTATCAGGAGGAATGTGATCTGGAAACTCTGGAATCACTATATAAATGAAAGTAATAGTGAATTTGAAAACAGGCAGATAGTAAAAGGACCATCCTTAAAACGAGTTTCCTCTTTTTATCCCATTCAATCTAGGGGAGAAATTCTGGAGAAATTCCAAAAACGAGTTGAAAGGGATTTAAATAAATTAGCCTATCGTGTAAATAGATATAAAAAGAAAAATTTGACCAAAGAGGAGCATTTAGCGTTAAAAAAATTGGGAAATAGAAATGATTTAGTAATTAGGGCAGCGGACAAGGGGGGTTCGGTCGTGGTCATGGACCGAACCTTCTTTGTCAAAGAAGCCCTTAGACAGTTGAGTGATCCGAAACAATACACTAAGTTGACTTTTAACCCAACCCTAAGATTTCAAAAGGAACTTGGGCATTTAGTTGATGATGGAATTGAAGGTGGTTTTGTGGATGATAAAACTAAAGAATTTTTGTTGGTAGACCACCCTGTTATTCCGATCTTCAATTTCTTGCCCAAAGTCCACAAATCTTTAGTAAATGTAGTTGGAAGGCCTATAATAAGTGGCATTAATTCTATTTTTGAACATCTTTCAGAATGGTTGGACGAAATCCTCCAACCTTTGGTGAAACAGTTACCAAGTTTTTTAAGAGACACCAAACAGTTATTACTAGAAATGGAATCTATAGATTGGAAAGAAAACTACATATGGTTGACTATAGATGTAGTCTCGCTATATTCCTCTATTAGACATGAGAAAGGTTTGGAGGCATTAAACTATTTTCTCCATAGAAATAAATCTTTTGATGAAGATTTAATAAAGTATATATTACGAGTAACAGAATTTTTACTGAGCCACAACCTTCTTCGCCTTCGAGGGGGAATTTTACCTCCAGAGATGTGGGACGGCCATGGGAGCCAAATTTGCACCATCCTATGCGAATTTATTCATGGGATGGTGGGAGCTGTCCCAACATCTTTGGGGGTGAAAACACTGATAGGGACCACATTGTTTATTACAAACGATATATAGATGATTTGATATTCGTATGGTGTGGTAGACCTGAGGAGGCGAAGAGGTTTGTGGAAAGACTGAACACAAATGATGTGGGGATTAAATTCACCTTTGAAGTAGATAAGAGCAGTATTAACTACTTAGATGTTACCCTTAAAGGAGAGAATCAAAGCAAAATTGAGGTGGAATTATATAGAAAGCCATATCGGGCAATACTATATTGCATGCCCGCAGTAATCACCCTCAAAGGGTCTTTAAATCAGTTATAAGGGGTCAATATATACGGCTCAAGAGAAACTGTACAAATATGGACACGTACAGTATACAAGCTGACGATCTTAGTAAAAGATTGAGAGAAAGAGGATATCAACAAAAAGATATTGACTCAGTAAGAAAAGATATTGATGGCCAAGATAGGTCAATTTACCTTAATTATAGGGATTTGTCCAAAAAGCGTGATATTAAAGAGGAGAAAAGGGTGACTTTTGTCACCCAATATAGCAATCAGTATGAGGAAATTTGTCAAATCATCAGAAAAAATCTGTTTATGATAAAAGCTGATGATGGGCTGGAGGAGATAAGTCCAAGAATGTGCAGGTTTGCATTCAGGAAAGGACTGTCTATTGGAAATAGAATTGCTCCTACACAGTTGAAATCGGAGCTTCAAGAAGAAGCTCATGGTTAGAACATAGAGGGGTATTTAGATGCGGCAATTTACATTGTAAAGCCTGCGAGAAGTTAGACCCTAGACAAGAATTTAAAAGCAGTGTAACAGGAGAGGTTTTTGAATTTAAAGGATGCTCAAATTGTAGAGCCACTTATTCCATTTACCTGCTTACTTGTATAGAATGCGAAGTTCAGTACACTGGGCTCACTACTAGAGAAGTAAGATATAGAATTAGAGAGCACCTTTCAAACATAAAACTAGGCAAACTAACTACACCTCTTGTGCTTCATTTCAAAAATTGTCATAATAAAAGTAGCAATACACTTAGATGGACAATAATAGATGATGCAAAAATAGGCTCCAGAGGAGGTGATAGGGAGTCGGTTTTGGCTAAAAAAGAAATATTCTGGATACACAGACTAAAAACGAGGTTACCACAAGGATTAAATTCAGAGTATGATCTGATCAACTTCTGGAAATAGTCTGTGTGTCCGGAAATAAGGATTTATTACCTCTGACTGTTTAAGAGATAATACTAATCGATCCCAGAATATAAACACAAAAATCGGTAGCTAAGTTATGGAAGGGGGACAACTCATATCAAAGAATGAATTTACCCAAAACAAGGGGTCATATAAATTGATATTTAAGTTTTAGACTGTCTGGAAAAGGTCGCATTATATTAAGAGGGTATCATTATAGTAAATAGTTAAAAGAGGAGTTAACAACTTATTTAAAATTATTATTGATAGCCCCTTTTCTCCTTCTATAACTATGTTGATACAAAAGTATTAATTGGGATATGAATTTATTATTTTCTGAAATGTGCCAATGTAACTTTATGAAGTCATGTCATATATGAGGATGTTTATTATAATACATTAATTGATTGTCCTAAGAAAAGTTTTGCAATAGTATTAACGTATGAGTAATTAAATGAATTGGAAAGTAATGGGTTAATTCCCAGGTTTTTGGTTTTAACCAATAGGCAAAAGCCTACAGATTTAAAAAGAGCCGATAGAGGCTACACAGACCACACTACGATTACGGCCAGCGAGCCGAAACGCGTAGTGGGTCACTGGGAACAACCCAAACTTTCCATCCTGAGCTGAACTTAAGAATTTGTTTTGCTGTTCAAGAAATAAACTAAAGACTTTTTAACCGCATAACCGTGAAGGTGCCTTTTTTCTTGTTCTTTGAGAATCTGCTCTTACGTGATCAGCTCCAGTGGTGGTCCTTTTCTTTCTTCATGGCGGCAGTCTTCTTATTCCATTCTCTTCCATCTTCCATCCGATGCTTCTTTTCTTCATATCTTCTATTAGACGTCCTCTTCAGACGGTCACCGCCGCATACTAAAGCTTGAACAAGAGTTTCCCCCTTATATAGGGGTGACCTTGCATTTCTATTGGCTTATTTTGGAATTCTGAGGCCAGTCAACCAATAGAATAAAATCTTTTTAAGTAGGTGTTAAATAGTGTAGGATTAGTTTGCGGAGGTGGTTTATGTCGGTTTAGGGGTACATAAATATATTTATTAGGCTCCGATCCTTTAATTTACATCGCCATGGTCAGTGCCGATGCGGCTTTGAATATTTCGCCACCCATTGCGATGTATAGTGAAATGACTCTCCACAATGCTGCCTTTAAACAGAAATGTTGCGTTAGATCCCTTTTGAATATATGGGCGCCTCGCAACACTTTCGATAATCAGGGCCTTAGTATGCTGTTTTATTTCCACTGATTGGCTGACATACAGAGTTGTTATGGAGAGCATAGAGGCTGAGGCAGAAAGTCAGTGTGTAACCAATCCATCAATGAAGATGACGAAGGCAATTGGCGCCACATCATGACTAAATAATATAGTGTTATGCTATTACTAACAAGGTGAGGATGTTGAGAAGCACACAAGGATTTAGGGATATTGGAAGATAGAACGGTTTGAGAGGAAGCATGAATGGGTATCTATGGTTGTGGGGGCACAGATAAAGGACTTGTCACTGGGCGCTTTGTGCCCTTGCTACCTCTTTGATTCTGGTGTCTCCAGTACTATGCTCTATATGTCTATTTTTATCCCTATTCTAAGGATCTATCTATCTTTTTAAACAATAAAAATTCTGGTGTAGACTGTCCCTTTAAGGTGCATACTCACATTTTCTTATGTTTTTAGCACATGCATAAGCAGGTCTCAGTGACACACTTGAAACCAATTTTATTCTTTCAGGATTTAGATAGAACATACAATTTTAAACTACTTTCCAATTTACTTCTATTATCAAATCTGCTTCATTCCCTTGATATCCTTTGACGAAGGAGCAGCAATGCACTACTGAGAGATAGCTGAACACATCTAGTCATCCAATCACAAAAGACAAATGTGTGCAGGCACCAATCACCAGCTAGCTCCCACTAGTGTATGATATGTACAAATTCCTTTTCCACAATGGATACCAAGAGAACAAAGTTCATTTGAAAATAGAAGTGAATTTAAGTGTCTTAACATAACATGTTGTATCTGAATGAATTTTGACTTTCCTATCCCTATTTTAGTCCCAGTCTCACTAGATTATGGTCACCCCTGTTATAGTGGGTATCTATGCAATACCAAGTGGTGTTTGCTGCAAAAAGAATGCCAATGCTTGCACTTTCTATTAGGTGTACATTCCCTATAGGTAGTATGACAGACAAATAGTGTGTCACAGATAAATACGTTATATTTGCTGTTCTGATTATTTACAACTAATCAGCTAGATTAAGAGTTTTGCGTTATGAGTGAAAAAGCATCTTTATGCTTCATAACAATGCTTTTTCCCTAACGCCGCTATTACAAGTCTTGCAGGTATAGGTGTGCCGCACACCTTTTTGGCCGTCACGCAACGTCAGTACCGCACTTTTAAAAAAGTCCTTTTTCAATGGGACTTTCATAGCGCCGGTATTACAAGTTTGCCTGGGAGGCCAAAAAGTGAGCGTACACCCTATATTGACAAGATCTGTACAGCCATCTAAAGTCAGTAGTTATGGGTTTTACGTTACAAAGCTGTACCATAAAACTCATAACTAAAGTGTTAAAAAGTACACTAACACCCATAAACTACCTATTAACCCCTAAACCGAGGCCCTCCCGCATCGCAAACACTATAATAAATTTGTTAACCCCTAATATGCCGCTCCGGACATCGCCGCTAGTTAAAAAAATGTATTAAACCCTATTCCGCCGCTCCCCGACATCGTCACCACTATAATAAACTTATTAACCCCTAAACCGCTGCCCTCCCACATCGCAAACACTATTTAAATATTATTAACCCCTAATCTGCCATCCGCCCACACCGCCGCTGTAATAAACCTATTAATCCCTAAACCACCACCCTCCCGCATCACTACATAAATATATTAACCCCTAAACCTAACCCTAATGTAACCCTAAGCCTAAGTCTAACCCTAACGTAACCCTAACCCTAACACCCCCTAACTTAAATATAATTAAAATAAATCTAAATAAACCTTACAATTATTAACTAAATAATACCTATTTAAAACTAAATACTTACCTGTAAAATAAAACCTAAGCTAGCTACAAAATAACTAATAGTTACATTGTAGCTAGCTTAGGTTTATTTTTATTTTATAGGCAAGTTTGTATTTATTTTAACTAGGTAGACTAGTTAGTAAATAGTTATTAACTATTTACTAACTACCTAGTTAAAATAAATACAAACTTACCTGTGAAATAAAACCCCTGCCTTACACTAAAACCTAACATTACAATAAAATAATAATAAAAAAATAATCAAATACAATTATCTAAATTACCAAAAAAACAAACACTAAATTACAAAAACTAAAAAACAAAATTATCAAAAATAAAAACGAATTACTCCTAATCTAATAGCCCTATCAAAATAAAAAGCCCCCAAAAATAAAAAAAAAACCCCTACCCTAGATTAAACTGCAAATAGCCCTTAATAGGACCTTTTGCGGGGCATTGCCCCAAAGAAATCAGCTCTAATTCGCGGGTGTTAGGCTTTTTTTTAGCCGACTCTCCCCATTGATGTCTATGGGGAAATCGTACATGAGCACGTCAAAACACTGCTTGTATTTGGGTGAGGTATGGAGCTCAACGCAACCATATCACCCGCGCAAGCCGGGTTTTACAAAACCTGTAATAGCAGCGCTGTAGGGAGGTTAAAGCTGTAGGCTGCTTTTGTGGCAGTCGTTAATTTCCCTATAACGCTCAAAACTGGTAATCTAGCTGATAGCCTTTATCAATGAATAGAAAACAATAAATACCGTGTTTTGCCATAGAAATAAAGTAACACTTTCAGAGTGCGCTCGCTATAAGGGCTACTTTGGGACTGCACAATATACACATAGGAAGCTTTTTTGTTTACCTTACTCCTGTTTGTCCCAAATATTAGTCACCCTTAAAGGGACATGACAGTCATAATTTAACTTTAATGGTTCAGATAGAACATGCAATTTTAAGAAGCTATTAAATTTACTTCTATCAAATTGACTTTATTCTTTTGGTGTCCTTTGTTGAAAAGCATAACTAGGCTCAGGAGCAGCAATGCACCACTGTTCTTTAACTGGTGGCTGCACACATATGCTTCATGTCATTGGCTCACCAGATGTGTTCAGCCAAGTTCCATTAGTGCATTGCAGTGTATATATTTGTAATTAACAGTGCAATAAAAAATGCAATAATAAAATGTTCTAAGCATTTTCTTTTTTTGCAATTGTGTGTCTCTTTAAAAGCCTGTAATCTAAAATTTTAAAGGGACATAGCATACATTTTTAAACAATACATTTTACTTCTAATTTAAATTGTACTTCAATTTCTTGGAATCCTTTATTGTAGAAGCAGCAATGCACTACTTAGAGCTAGCTGAACACATCAGTAAGCAAATAACAAGAATCATATATGTGCAGCAAACAATCAGTAGCTAGCTCCCGAGGCTACCTAGGTAAGCTTTTCAACAAAAGATATCAAGAGAACTAAGCAGATTAGATAATAGAAGTAAAATGAAAAGTTGTTTAAAATGTTATCCTCTATCTCAGTGTTTCTCAACCGTGGTCCTCAAATACCTCCAACAGTCCAGGTTTTCATTATAGCTGAGCCAGTGCACAGGTGAAGTAATCAGCTGATCAGTAACCATGGTTACTAACCTGCTCTCACCCATCAGCTGATTATTTCACCTGTGCACTGGTTCAGCTATAATGAAAACCTGGACTGTTGGAGGTACTTGAGGGCCGCGGTTGAGAAACAATGCTCTATTGAATCATGAAAGAAAAAAAATGTAGGTTTCATATCCCTTTAAATTTGAAGGGCTCTCCAAACATTTAACCTAGTGTGTGATATCTGAACTTGCAACTCTCTTTTTACATACACATGTTTTTTGTTTTGTTAATGGACTGTTTAGCTTCTACACAGGTGTGTTATGACTTTAACATAAGCGCTAATGACTCTTTGATGAAAGACCTTAACCACTGTTTTCAGGAAACACTCTTTGTGTAAGTACAGAATACCCTAAAAAACATCAACACTCTGAGTCTGTGTATAAATAATAAAGAAGAACATTTACTAATCCATATAAGGAATTATTTGCACATCAATATTCCTTCCTCACAGAAGTATCCACTGACAATTAAAGGGATATAAAAACACAATACAATACAATACAGAATACATTTTTAAACCACATTCCTATTTACTTCTGGTATTTAATTTGCTTCATTCTTCAGATATACTTTGTTGAAGAAATAGCAATGCACATGGGTGAGCTAATCACAATCTATGTGCAGCCACCAATCAGCAGCTACTGAGCATATTTAGATATGCTTTTTAGCAAAGGATATCAAGAGAATTTAGCAAATTGGATAATAGATCAAATTGCATGCTCTTTCTAAATCATGAAAGAAAAAAATATTGGGGTTCATGTCCCTTTAAAAGGACTAATTTCAGTTCCAGACAGTCCCTGAATCTATAGGTATCTATAATAGGTATCTAATGTAACAATGGAGTAACTTATACAATAAATATTAGAACAACACAAAGATAAATGACGTTTTTGTGTACATTATTAAGTGTTTCCGTAATTGCATGCTTCTTTAACTGGTATGCAAGAATGGTTCATCTTCTTGAATACCCTTAGTGCACTGGTGTGGGTGAAATTATAACTTGTCTTCCTTAAGTTCATTAAATATAATGATGGGGAATTAGATATATTAATGTGCAGAAGCTTTCAAATGTTGCAATCATATATTGCATAATCTTGCAAAAAGCATTGTGCACAGACCTCTCCTTGTGAAGCAAATATACAAATACAAAGCCACTAAGATGTTTGTAGCGACCTAATAAAAAATGTTGCTTGAACTTTTTTTTTTTTTTAATGAGATGAAAGCTTGAGTGTATTCAAAAGCACTATTATGGATGGGTTAAAGTGATAGGCAGCATACGCTGTCGGCATTTATCATTGCACAAGCAGTTAGCAGGGAATGTCAATCAACCTGATCGTATGAGATTGGGGGGATTGATGTCCGCCGCCTCAGCTTACGACCACTGCTTCTTGACTCCTGTTTCCGGCGAGCCTGAAGGCTCATGCAGAAACAGGGGTGGATTGATGTCCGTTGCCTCAGAGGTGGCATACAAGTTAAGTAGTAACGGTCTTACGACCGCTGCTTCTTAACTCCTGTTTCCGATGAACCTGAAAGCTCGCACAGAAACAGGGGTATACGGCCCTATTCGGGCCGTGATAAATTGGATGGGGCAATGTACCCCTGTTTCTGCGTGAGCCTTCAGGCTCGCCGGAAACAGGAGTCAAGAAGCAGTGGTCGTAAGACCGCTGCTCCTTAACTGGTACACCACCTCTGAGGCGACAGACATCAATCCCCCCAATCTCATTCGATCGGGTTGATTGACACCCCCTGCTTACGACCACTGCTTCTTAACTCGTACGCCTTTTCTGAGACGGCGGACATCAATCCCCCCAATCTCATACAATCAGGTTGATTGACACCCCCCGCTGTTCCTCGACTCGTACGCCTCCTCTGAGGCGGCGGATATCAATCCGCCTGATCTCATATGATCGGGTTGATTGACACCCCCTGCTAGTGGGCGATTGGCTGCGAATCTGCAGGGGGCAGTATTACACAAGCAGTTCACCAGAACTGTTTGTGCAATGATAAATGCCGATATTGTATGCTGTTGGCATTTATTGATGTCTGGTGGACATGATTCGCTATAGCGGTTCATGTCCCCCAGACACTTGATAAATCGGCCCCTCAGTCTGAACTTCAAGTGAGTAGTAGATTTTTCCTTACTAATTTCAAAGCTATTGTCTTTTTCCACTCCTCCTGTATCATGTGACAGCCATCAGCGAATCACAAATGCATATACGTATATACTGTTAATTCTTGCACATGCTCAGTAGGAGCTGGTGACTCAAAAAGTGTAAATATAAAAAAGACTGTGCACATTTTGCTAATGGTAGTGATTTGGAAAGTTGTTTAAAATTACATGCTCTATCTGAATCATTAAAGTTTAATTTTGACTTTAGTGTCCCTTTAAACATCATGTGGTAATAACTCAAATTGTTAATTGCTGACAAGATACAAGACCCACTGACACTTTGCGCAGCTGCAGTATTTAAAATGCTGGTGCACTGAGAATATCTAGCTATGCTTCACATGCACGTGCAGAGAAAAATGTTAGTTAAATAGTGATAACTTTTTCTAGAATATATAAATGTATATTGCAAATATGTTTCTATTCAAAGATGTAATGCATCTATGTGCATTTAAATCTTGACCGGAATGCCCCTTTAATTTGTGTCATATAAGCCACTGCTGATTCTCTAAGCGGGCATGATGTTTCAGTCCTGATGGTCTAGTCACAAATAGCATATGTGCATATGCCACTGAAAAACAGTAATAATTTAACTAGAAGCAATTTTGCTAATGAATTATACTACAAAAATAATTCAAATTAAAATTAAA
Source organism: Bombina bombina (assembly GCF_027579735.1). Lineage (NCBI taxonomy): Eukaryota > Metazoa > Chordata > Amphibia > Anura > Bombinatoridae > Bombina > Bombina bombina. The sequence goes on along the minus strand of NC_069509.1, from coordinate 134,757,708 downwards.
ATGCATTGCAAACAAGCACATTTCATTTTTTACTTTGCTATCCCTTTAACATATATGCATGCAAGGAACTGAGGGATGTGATGCCAAAGTGTATTTGTACAGAACATTGCGCTTATGTTTTGTTTATGTTAGCAATTCAGTTTGTACACTGCTAGTAGGTTCAAGAATATAATTAGGTGTCACTAGTGGCTATAATTTAATTGATCACTGGTTGTAGTTTATGAAAACAAATTATATAAAGCTTACAAAAGAAGAGAGCGAGAGACAGAAAACAAACTACACTAAAAGGGGAGAAGAAGTAATACATTAACCTCTTAAAAGGACACTGAACCCAAATATTTTCTTTCATGATTCAGATAGAGCATGCAATTTTAAGCAACTTTCTAATTTACTCCTATTATCATATTTTCTTCATTCTCTTGCAATCTTTATTTGAAAAAGATGGCATTTAAGCTTTTTTTTGGTTCAGTACTCTGGATAGCACTTTTTTTATTGGTGGATGAATGTATCCACCAATCAGCAAGGACAACCCAGGTTGTTCACCAAAAATGGCATGGCATCTAAACTTACATTCTTGCATTTCAAATAAAGATACCAAGAGAATGAAGAAAATTTGATAATAGGAGTAAATTAGGAAGTTGCTTAAAATTTCATGCTCTATCTGAATCACAAAAGAATAAATTTGGGTTCAGTGTCCCTTTAATTGTTGAGCCTTTTCATACCTCTTTGCTAGAGCTGTGTTTAGTCTTTTTTTTACACTCTATGGTGCGTGCGGACATGATCTGATATAGCGGATCATGTCTGCTGCACATTGATAAATGCCTACAGCATACGCTGTAAACTGCTGGTGCAATGCCACCCCCTGCAAGGGGGTGTCAATCAACCCGATCGTATTTGATCGGGTTGATTTATGTCCGCCGCCTCAGAGAAGGACAGATTATGGAGCAGCGGTCCATAAGGAGCTTGATAAATATGCCCCTTTAAGTTTACACGCAAGTTTAAAGGGACATGAAACCCAAAGGGCCGGATTATGAGTGCTGCGCAAACGTTTGTGGCCTAGCTATCAGGGGTTTATCATGAGGGTTTGCTCTCGTCGGGCTTACCGCTGGTATTTCAAGTTGAAAGTAAATGTGATCGATGGGCCCAATTGCAATTTAAGCTAGAATGATTACGCGACTTTAGAGCTCTGGTTAACTATTTTGCGAAACATAAAAGCTGCACAAAACACATCAAAAATACATTACAAAGTACAGTTACACTGATAATAACACCATTTAAAAAAATATTGCACACAAAAGTTATAAAGGCTCAAAGATATGAGATCTCAGGTAAAGGGCTTTAAAGTTATAGTAAATTCACCTAAGTAATTTTTAATATTTTGAAAGCACATATAATTTTAAGCATATTGATGTGTTTATTTTTGTCCAAAACAAAATTTATCTTGTATAAACCCCCCTATAAACCCTACGCCCTATGTAAGTTACTGACAGCACGCTCCATTGCTGGTAACTTGAAGTCGACTCAGGCGTGAAGTACAACTGCACAAGCGCAGTTCGCTACGCTATTTGCACAGCCGAAACAGTGAATCAGCTTTACCGTAGTGATTCACTGTCTAAAACAGCAAGGCTGAGTCGGCTTCAAGTTATCAGCACGGGAGCGTGCCGTCAGTAACTTACATAGGGCGTATGGTGCAGGTCCAATTGGCTGAAAGAGCGTCTGTCAAATTGAGAATAAGAAATTGTGTGACAGAGGCTGCATTGAAGCAGGTAACGGAGCCTCACAAATTTTTTTTTTTTTTTATAAAAGATTAATTTTGTTTTGGACAAAAATAAGCACATCAATATGCATAAAATTATATGCCCTTTCAAAATATTAAAAATTACTTAGGTGAATTTACCATCACTTTAACATTGAGATACATACATATGCATTTCTAAAGATTTTTATGTATTTATGTGTGTGTATTTATATATTTACAGACATATATACACATATAAACACATAAATACATATGTATATATATATATATATATATATATATATACACAGTATATATGTTACGGGTAAAGTAAGAAATCTGGGTAATACTAGGATTGCCCGGGTACTGTAATTCCCACATCTACACTATTTATTTTGCCTTTGCCTGGGGCGTTGAAGGAAGGTGCCCCGTCATCCTCTTGCATCCACCCCCTTTGAACCCCCAGGTGGAGGCAAAAAAGTTAGTGAAGATGGGGGAATCACAGTGCATGTGATATATGTTTGATGCGGTGACTCCGTACTCTGAGGGACTTTATGATCATACATTTTGCTTTACCCACAGTCGCTTGTGTAATGTCCATTTTACTCTGGTAATTCTAGGATTACCCAATATCTGACTTTCCTGCAACATATATGTATACATATAGGTATAGATATTTACAGATATACATAGGATTATCTATTTAGAAATACAAAGAATATATACTGCTATGTGCAGGACATTGTAATGTGAAATATTTACAGTAAATACATAGTATAACACGTTATTCAATATGAATATTGCTGATTTTACATGTTTTCATCTACTGCAAAGGGCTTAAATGCACTTCTATTTATGTCTACATTTGTACATATCAGTGACGTGCAGTGAGGTCAGAGGCTGGTGAGGCACTGGCTGTGATATGCCAGAGAAACACATATATAAACTCGACAAAGGCAGCTTAAATTTACGATTAAATAGGCAGGTTGAAGGTCTAATTTAATGCTATTATTAAATTTGCTTCATTCTCTTGGTATCCTTTGTAGAAGGATATGCAGCAATGCCCTACTGGGTGCTAACTGAACACATTAAATGAGCCAATGACAAGAGGCATATATGTGCAGCCACCAATAACTAGATGCTACCAGTAGCGCATTGCTGCTCCGTAGCCTACCTAGGTATGCTTTTCAAATGATACCAAAAAAAGAAAGCAAAATAGATAACAGAAGTAAAAAATCTAAAGTTGTTAAAAAAATAATAATAATCTAAAACATGAAAGAAAAAAAATTGTGTTTAATGCTCCTTTAACGTTGTAAAATGAATTAAAGTGTCAGTAAACTTTAAAAATAATGTTATATAATTCTGCACATAGTGCAGAATTATATAACATTATAATAGCCAAACATTTATAAAACATAATTTCCCCTATTAATTTTAAAAAAAAAAACGCTGTTTCACAGACCCGCTCTCTGCTCTCTGCTGAGCGGGTCTGTTATATTTACTCAGCGCATCGGGCCAGCTATATAGTCACAGCCCGGCCCGACCACGCCATAAGACTAAGTGCAGCTCGCTCCTGTCACAGGAGCGAGCTGCACTTAGTCTTATGGTGCGGTCGGGCCGGGCTGTGACTATACAGCTGGCCCGATGCGCTGAGTAAATATAAGAGACCCGCTCAGCAGAGAGCAGAGAGTGGGTCTGTGAAACAGCGTTTTTTTTTTAAAATTAATAGGGGAAATTATGTTTTATAAATGTTTGGCTAATATAATGTTATATAATTCTGCACTATGTGCAGAATTATATAACATTATTTTTAAGGTTTACTGTCCCTTTAACATTCATCTACTAAAATACAACTTAAAGGGACAGGAAACCCCAACATTTTATTTCATGGTTTGGATAGAACATACAATTTTAAACAACTTTCCAGTTTACTTCTATTATCAAATTTGCTTCATTCTCTTGTTATCCTTTGCTGAAGGAGCAGCATTGCACTACTGGCAGCTAGCTGATCACATCTATTTAGCCAATCACAAGAGACAAATGTGTGCAGGCATCAATCAGCAGCTAGAAACTAGTGTAGGATATGCGTGTATTAGTTTTCTATAAGGGATACTAAGAGAACAAAGCACATTTGAAAATAGAAGTGAATTTAAAAGTGTCTTAAAATTACATACTCTATCTCAAACATTCAAGTTTTTTTTTTACTTTCCTATCCCTTTAAGTAACACATTATTCTCTATTAGTTTTTATCCTTCCTTACAAAGCAAATGCAATTGTATTTCTTAAAGGGACATTAAACCATACATTTTTCTTTCATGATTTAGGTAGAACATACAATTGTTTGAAACTACTTTCCAGTTTACTTCTTTTATCTAATCGTCTTCATTCTCTTTCTATCATTTGTTGAAGTAGCAGCAATACACTACAGGTTTCTAATTGAACACATGGGTGAGCCAATGACAATTGGTATATATATGCAGCCACCAATCAGAAGCTAGAACCTAGGTTCTTTGCTGCTCCTGAGCTTTCCTAGATAAACATTTTAGCAAAGGATAACAAGAGAAGGAAGCAAATTAAATAATAGAAGTAAATTGTAAATTTTCAAATTAATTGTATACCTGATCTGAATCATGAAAGAAAGATACACACTGACACCTCTAGTACTGAGGATACGCACATACACTGACACCTCTAGGACTGAGGATACACACATACACTGACACCTCTAGGACTGATGATACACACATACACTGACACCTCTAGGACTGAGGATACACACATACACTGACACCTCTAGGACTAAGGATACGCACATACACTGACACATCTAGGACTGAGGATACACACATATACTGACACCTCTAGGACTGAGGATACACACATACACTGACACCTCTAGGACTGAGGATAAACACATACGCTGACACCTCTAGGACTAAGGATACACACATACACTGACACCTCTAGGACTGAGGATACACACATACACTGACACCTCTAGGACTGAGGATACACACATAATTACACTGACACCTCTAGGACTGAGGATACACACCTACACTGACACCTCTAGGACTGAGGATACACACCTACACTAACACCTCTAGGACTGAGGATACACACATACACTGACACCTCTAGGACTGAGGATACACACATACACTGACACCTCTAGGACTGAGGATACACACATACACTGACACCACTAGGACTTAGGATACACACATAAACTGACACCTCTAGGACTGAGGATACGCACATACACTGACACCTCTAGGACTAAGGATACACACATAAACTAACACCTCTAGGACTGAGCATACGTACATACACTGACACATCTAGGACTGAGGATACACACATAAACTGACACCTCTAGGACTGAGGATACACACATACACTGACACCTCTAGGACTGAGGATACACACATACACTGACACCTCTAGGACTGAGGATACACACATACACTGACACCTCTAGGACTGAGGATACACACATACACTGACACCTCTAGGACTGAGGATACACACATACACTGACACCTCTAGGACTGAGAATAAACACATAAACTGACACCTCTAGGACTGAGGATACACACATACACTGACACCTCTAGGACTGAGGATACACACATACACTGATACCTCTAGGACTGAGGATACACACATACACTGATACCTCTAGGACTGAGTATACACACATACACTGACACCTCTAGGACTGAGGATACACACATACACTGACACCTCTAGGACTGAGGATACAAACATACACTGACACCTCTAGGACTTAGGATACACACATAAACTGACACCTCTAGGACTGAGGATACACACATACACTGACACCTCTAGGACTGAGGATACACACATACACTGACACCACTAGGACTTAGGATACACACATAAACTGACACCTCTAGGACTGAGGATACGCACATACACTGACACCTCTAGGACTGAGGATACACACATACACTGACACATCTAGGACTGAGGATACACACATAAACTGACACCTATAGGACTGAGGATACACACATACACTGACACCTCTAGGACTGAGAATAAACAAATAAACTGACACCTCTAGGACTGAGGATACACACATACACTGACACCTCTAGGACTGAGGATACACACATAAACTGACACCTCTAGCACTGAGGATACACACATAAACTGACACATCTAGGACTGAGGATACACACATAAACTGACACCTATAGGACTGAGGATACACACATACACTGACACCTCTAGGACTGAGAATAAACAAATAAACTGACACCTCTAGGACTGAGGATACACACATACACTGACACCTCTAGGACTGAGGATACACACATAAACTGACACCTCTAGCACTGAGGATACACACATAAACTGACACCTCTAGCACTGAGGATACACACATACACTGATACCTCTAGGACTGAGGATACACACATACACTGACACCTCTAGGACTGAGGATACACACATAAACTGACACCTCTAGCACTGAGGATATACACACATACACTGACACCTCAAGGACTAAAGATAAACATATACACTGATACCTCTAGGACTGAGGATACACACATACACTGACACCTCTAGGACTAAGGATACACACATACACTGACACCTCTAGGACTAAGGATACACACATACACTGACACATCTAGGACTGAGGATACACACATAAACTGACACCTCTAGGACTGAGGATACACACATACACTGACACCTCTAGGACTGAGGATACACACATACACTGACACATCTAGGACTGAGGATACACACATAAACTGACACCTCTAGCACTGAGGATATACACACATACACTGACACCTCTAGGACTAAGGATAAACATATACACTGATACCTCTGGGACTGAGGATACACACATACACTGACACCTCTGGGACTGAGGATACATACATACACTGACACCTCTAGAACTGAGGATACACACATACACTGACACCTCTAGGACTGAGGATACACACATACACTGACACCTCTAAGACTGAGGATACACATATACACTGACACCTCTAGGACTGAGGATACACACATACACTGACACCTCTAGGACTGAGGATACACACATACACTGACACCTCTAGGACTAAAGATAAACATATACACTGATACCTCTAGGACTGAGGATACACACATACACTGACACCTCTAGGACTAAGGATACACACATACACTGACACATCTAGGACTGAGGATACACACATAAACTGACACCTCTAGCACTGAGGATATACACACATACACTGACACCTCTAGGACTAAGGATAAACATATACACTGATACCTCTAGGACTGAGGATACACACCTACACTGACACCTCTAGGACTGAGGATACACACCTACACTGACACCTCTAGGACTGAGGATACACACCTACACTGACACCTCTAGGACTGAGGATACACACCTACACTGACACCTCTAGGACTGAGGATACACACATACACTGATACCTCTAGGACTGAGGAAAAACACATACACTGACACCTCTAGGACTGAGGATACACATATACACTGACACCTCTAGGACTGAGGATACACACATACACTGACACCTCTAGGACTGAGGATACACACATACACTGACACCTCTAGGACTGAGGATACACACATACACTGACAACTCTAGGACTGAGGATACACACATACACTGACACCTCTAGGACTGAGGATACACACATACACTGACACCTCTAGGACTGAGGATACACACATAAACTGACACCTCTAGCACTGAGGATACACACATACACTGACACCTCTGGGACTGAGGATACACACATAAACTGACACCTCTAGGACTAAGGATACACACATACACTGACACCTCTAGGACTGAGGATACACACATACACTGACACCTCTAGGACTGAGGATACATACATACACTGACACCTCTAGCACTGAGGATACACGCATACACTGACACCTCTAGGACTAAGGATACACACATACACTGACACCTCTAGGACTGAGGATACACACATACACTGACACCTCTAGGACTGAGGATACATACATACACTGACACCTCTAGCACTGAGGATACACACATACACTGACACCTCTAGGACTAAGGATACACACATACACTGACACCTCTGGGACTGTGGATACACACATACACCGACACCTCTGGGACTGAGGATACACACCTACACTGACACTTCTAGGACTGAGGATACACACATACACTGACACCTCTAGGACTGAGTATACACACATACACTGACACCTCTAGGACTGAGGATACACACATAAACTGATACCTCTAGGAATGAGGATACACACATACACTGACACCTCTAGGACTGAGGATACACACATACACTGACACCTCTGGGACTGAGGATACACACATACACTGACACCTCTAGGACTGAGGATACACACATACACTGACACCTCTAGGACTGAGGATACACACATACACTGACACCTCTGGGACTGTGGATACACACATACACCGACACCTCTAGGACTGAGGATACACACATACACTGACACCTCTAGGGCTGAGGATACACACATACACTGACACCTCTAGGACTGAGGATACACACATACACTGACACCTCTAGGACTGAGGATACACACATACACTGACACCTCTAGGACTGAGGATACACACATATACTGACACCTCTAGGACTGAGGATACACACATACACTGACACCTCTAGGACTGAGGATACACACATACACTGACACCTCTAGGACTGAGGATACACACATACACTGACACCTCTGGGACTGAGGATACACACATACTAAACTAAGCCAGTAAAAAAAAGTTTAATGTGTACAAAAGTGCAGCAATCCTGCCTGCAGAAGCTGCATAGAACCTCTTGTATGCGAATCTCTCCCATGCGTGCGCACTATGGGGTCAATGTATTATAGTGCGAGCGGACATGATACACTGTCGGCATTTATCATTGCACAAGCATTTATCATTGAACTGTTGGTGCAATACCGCCACCTGCAGATTTGCGGCCAATCGTCCGCTAGCAGGGGGTGTCAACCAACCCGATCGTATTCGATCGGGTTGATTTCTGTCCGCTACCTCAGAGCAGGCAGACAGGTTATGGAGCAGCGCTCTTTAGAACGATGCTTCATAACTTCTGTTTCTGGTGAGCCTGAAGGCTCACCGGAAACACGGGGCATCAAGCTCCGTACGGTGCTTGATAAACTGACCCCTGTGTCTCACTCTATGTCAATCTCTAACAGACAGACGAAGCTCCAAGGAAAGCGGAAGTTCAGGTGACATCCCTCCCTCAGACCCTCCAATTTTTGTTTCGGTTTCGTTCCTTGACGAAAATTGGAATTGGTTTTCATCATAGTTTTCGTCAGTTGACTAAATACTAATTTAATTTCTCTCTCTCTCTCTCTCTCTCTCTCTCTTCGCACAAGACTAGTGCTTGAGTAATAAAAATAACTTTGGACTTGTAATATAAGTTCTACAATGGAAGTGGTATTAATTGTGCTTGAGCAATGTCAACACATCATTTTTCCCTAACTGGCAACACCAAAGGAGATAACATTTTATAATACTATATATTCTTTCATTATTATTTATTTATTTATTTAAATATGTATTTATTATTTTAATGTATTTACTAATTTAACCTGATCCTTAAAGGGGCATGGGATTTTTTTTTTTTTTTTCATGTTCAAGATAGCACATATACTTTTAAACAAGTTTCCAATTTGCTTCTATTATCACATTTGCTTCATTTTCTTAATATCCTTTGTTGAAGGAGTAGCAATGCACTACTATGAACTAGCTGATCACATCTGGTGAGCCAATCACAAGAGACATATATGTGCACTGCAGCCACTAATCAACAGTTAACTCCCAGTAAAGAATTGGCGCTCCTGAGCCTCTCCAGGTATGCTTTTCAATAAAGGATAGTAAGAGAACAAAAGCAAATAAGATAATATAAGTAAATTGGAAATTTATTTAACCCCTTAATGACCACAGCACTTTTCCATTTTCTGTCCGTTTGGGACCAAGGCTATTTTTACATTTTTGCGGTTTTTGTGTTTAGCTGTAATTTTCTTCTTACTCATTTACTGTACCCACACATATTATATACCGTTTTTCTCGCCTTTAAATGGACTTTCTAAAGATACCATTATTTTCATCATATCTTATAATTTACTAAAAAAAAATTATAAAATATGAGGAAAAATGGAAAAAAACACACTTTTTCTAACTTTGACCCCCAAAATCTGTTACACATCTACAATCACCAAAAAACACCTATGCTAAATAGTTTCTAAATTTTGTCCTGAGTTTAGAAATACCCAATGTTTACATGTTCTTTGCTTTTTTTGCAAGTTATAGGGCCATAAATACAAGTAGCACTTTGCTATTTCCAAACCATTTTTTTCCAAAAATAGCGCTAGTTACATTGGAACACTAATATCTGTCAGGAATCCCTGAATATCCCTTGACATGTATATATTTTTTTTTAGTAGACATCCCAAAGTATTGATCTAGGCCAATTTTGGTATATTTCATGCCACCATTTCACCGCCAAATGCGATCAAATACAAAAAATCGTTCACTTTTTCACAAATTTTTTCACAAACTTTCGGTTTCTCACTGAAATTATTTACAAACAACTTATGCAATTATGGCATAAATGGTTGTAAATTCTTCTCTGGGATCCCCTTTGTTCAGAAATAGCAAACATATATGGCTTTGGCGTTGCTTTTTGGTAATTAGAAGGCCGCTAAATGCCACTGCGCACCACAAGTGTATTATGCCCAGCAGTTAAGGGGTTAATTAGGGAGCTTTTAGGGAGCTTGTATGGTTAATTTTAGCTTTAGTGTAGTGTAGTAGACAACCCCAAGTATTGATCTAGGCACATTTTTGTATATTTCATGCCACCATTTCACCGCCAAATGCGATCAAATTAAAAAAAACGTTAAATTTTTCACAATTTTAGGTTTCTCACTGAAATTATTTACAAACAACTTGTGCAATTATGGCACAAATGATTGTAAAACCTTCTCTGGGATCCCCTTTGTTCAGAAATAGCAGCCATATATGGCTTTGGCATCGCTTTTTGGTAATTAGAAGGCTGCTAAATGCCGCTGCGCACCACACGTGTATTATGCCCAGCAGTGCAGGGGTTAATTAGGGAGCTTGTAGGGAGCTTGTATGGTTAATTTTAGCTTTAGTGTAGTGTAGTAGACAACCCAAAGTATTGATCTAGGCCCATTTTGGTATATTTCATGCCACCATTTTACCGCCAAATGCGATCAAATTAAAAAAAAAAAAGTTAAATTTTTCACAATTTTAGGTTTCTCACTGAAATAATTTACAAACAGCTTGTGCAATTATGGCACGAATGGTTGTAAATGCTTGTCTGGGATCCCCTTTGTTCAGAAATAGCAGACATATATGACTTTGGCGTTGCTTTCTGGTAATTAGAAGGCCGCTAATTCCTACTGCGCCTCACACGTGTATTATGGCTAGCAGTGAAGGGGTTAATTAGGGAGTTTGTAGGGAGCTTGCAGGGTTAATTTTAGCTTTAGTGTAGAGATCAGCCTCCCACCTGACACATCCCACCCCCTGATCCCTCCCAAACAGCTCCCTTCCCTCCCCCACCCCACAATTGTCCCCGCCATCTTAAGTACTGGCAGAAAGTCTGCCAGTACTAAAATAAAAGGGTTTTTTAAAAAAAAAAAATATTTTTTAGCATATTTACATATGCTACTGTGTAGGATCCCCCCCTTAGCCCCCAACCTCCCTGATCCTCCCCAAAACCGCTCTCTAACCCTCCCCTCTGCCTTATTGGGGGCCATCTTGGGTACTGGCAGCTGTCTGCCAGTACCCAGTTTGCAAAAAAAAAAAAGCTTTTTTTTATTTGTTTGGTTTTTTTTCTGTAGTGTAGCTTCCCCCCCACTCAGACAAACCCCCACCACCTTGCTGATCATTTTTTTTTTAAATTTTTAGACAGTTTTTTAACATTTTTTATTAAAGCATTTTCTGTAGTGTAGCGGTTCCCACCCGCTCCCTCCCCCGGACACCCCCGCCCACGATCCCGCCCCCCTCCACATCAGCAGGGCCATCGACACCCCCGCCCACGATCCCGCCCCCCTCCACATCAGCAGGGCCATCGATGGCCGCCACCCGCCTCCCGGTCCGGCTCCCACCCACCAACGCAGTAAGTCAACGATCTCCAGTGCAGAGAGGGCCACAGAGTGGCTCTCTCTGCACCGGATGGCTTAAAAAGGTTATTGCAGGATGCCTCCATATCGAGGCATCACTGCAATAACCGGAAAGCAGCTGGAAGCGAGCAGGATCGCTTCCAGCTGCTTTCCACACCGAGGATGTGCAGGGTACGTCCTCAGGCGTTAACTGCCTTTTTTTTGAGGACGTACCCTGCACGTCCTCAGTCATTAAGGGGTTAAAATTGCATGCTCTAGCTCAGGGTACTTGAAACGTTTTTTCACCAAGACCCAGTGCCATGATACCAAATACCTTTGCAACCCTATTTTTATGCTTGGTCTGAAAATTTCTGAATTAGTATACATACAAGATAGCTGCAATTTTCGGCAAAGTGACTAAAATGTGTGCATATTTTATTCCTAATGGTAGTCAAACTTGAAAGTGTAGCAAAATGTAATAACACAAACACTCTCATACAACAGACATACACGCACCACATCAGTGGCGTATTTAGGTTTTGTGCTGCCCTAGGCACTCACAATTCTGCTGCCCCCCACCCCCTTAGGTTTTATGTTGTTTTTGGCCATAATATTTTTTGGTCAGGGTGTAATGTGACTTTTTTTAGGAAATGTTCACCAGGGCTTGCAATGAATTTGCATAAACCCAGGTCATATATATATGGTGTTGCGACCCAATAATGGGTCCTGACCCGTTGTTTGAAGAACCCCGCTCCAACCTGAATCATGAAAGTTTAATTTTTACTTTACCGTCCCTTTAAAGATACTTGCTGGTCATATTTTCAAAAAAGAGGTGAGTGTTAGATGTTTGCAAATGTTTAATTACTTTTTCATATTTTGCTTTTGATTCTTAAGACATTAAAGTAAGAGGCTATGTTAAGAGATGAGGTTGTGTAAAACTGTCTGGAACACAGCTTGTGTGAGTGTGCACATATTTTCTATATCTATACTGCTTGAAAGCAAACATGGATATCATTAAGTGATAGCACTAATGGGATTTCCAAACTTGCACATGATTTTAATAAAAAAAAGTGTCAGTATGTATTTAAAGGGATAGGAAACTGATTTGTTTTTAAATCTCTGTTAAAACATCTTTATATGTTATAAATATTTGTAATTTGTACATAAATGTGATTTAAAATAAACCTTTCTTGTAATATCTCATCCAAAATTCTTATTTTTGCCAATATTATACTCATTATGTGGGCTCTATAAAGATGTTCTACCTAAGTAGAAACATCATGGAGGCTCGCATGTTCATTCAAAGTCTGACTAACGCATGAACATATTCTGTTCCCTCTGTCATCTCTCCTGCGGCACATCACTAACGAAGTGTTGGATGTTGGGTGGACATGTCGATCGTGACGTCCACATCAGAGGGAGTGCAGAAGTTTCATGGCGAACGAATGGAGTCGAAGCAGCAATATCGATCGAGGTAAGTATCCAAACTACCACTAGACCACTGGTTTTCAAACCTGTCCTAAGGCCCCCTAACAGGATATCTGAACTAAAGCATAGGTGAAATAATCAGCTGATTAGTAAACATGGTAATTTTACCTTCTCTCATTCAAAGTAATCCTGAAAATCTGGCCTGTTGGGGAGGCTTAAGGACAGGTTAATAAATATGGCCACTAAGCATTTTAGGTAATAGTGCGCATACGATGTTTCTGTTAAAGATCCTGCTATGAATATTAAAATTAAAGAGGTGCAACCACTTCACTATTGGATGGGGCACTGTAATTAATTTTACATAAATTCTGCCTATTTTTATGGGTGGTTGTTGCTGCTTGTTTTATGGGAATAAAAAAAAGCTATCTTTAAAGTAAAAGTAGGGTTACTTTATTACATATATATTAATAATACTACTATTGTGCAAAGATTTCTAACCCTTTAATCTTTATATTGTTGCTTTTACAGTAGATACATTTTTTAATCTTATGAGCCTTATGAGCAGTGATGGAAATTTCTACGAATCCACTAGTCCCAATCAAGTATGAAATTCCAGTAGACAAGTAAAACATTTGATTTTTCCCCTATCTTTAACATTAAGTAGACTATTAACTTTTTCCCTATGAAGAGGTAACAGTTTTTTAAGCGTATATATACCTGACTGAATTGTATATATTGTATTTTTATATATTTATTTGTTTTATTAAATATTCATTAATATTTGTGATCAAGTACATTTGTGTTGAAGTATTTTATGTCCAGTATTTTTGAGATATTACCAATAGGTTTAATATTTGATTCTATATTTGATTCTATAAATTGATTATCCTTCAGTTTTGTATTGCTCACTTGTGAAGCACTCCTTATTTTACTTACTTATCCCCTAGCTAGTAAAATATAGTTATATTTTTCCACCCCTACAACTTATGAAAGTATTTGTTAGATTTGTATATGTAAACCTTATTGTTGTAGATGCCTAGGAACTATTCATTACTCTAGTTTGGTCATGAGACAAGGCTAAATGCAGAGTTTTATGGGTTGAGAAAGGGTTAAAGTGTCTGTCTGTCTCCTTATAAATATGTGTGTGTGTGTGTGTCTATATACACTTTGTGGTCAAAAGCATATGGACACGTGACCATCACACCTATATGAGCTTGTTATATATCCCATTTTATAAACATGGCCATTTGCTGCTATTAAAACCACCACTCTTCTGGGAAGTCTTTTCACAATATTTTGATGTCTGTGCCCATTTAGTCAAAAGAGCATTTGTGAATCAGGTGCGGATGTTGAACGAGAATGTTTTGGCTCACAATTTGCATTCCAGTTCATCCTAAAGGTGTTCAATAGGGCTGTGTAGGCAACTTGAATTCCTTCACATCAAACTTGTCAAACTATATCTTCATGGACCTTGTTGTCTGCATAGGGGCTCAGGTATGCTGGAACAGGAATGGGCTTTCCACAAACTGTTGTCACAAAGTTGGAAGCACACAATTGTCTAAAATGTCTTTATATCCTGTAGCATTAAGATGACCCTTCACTGGGACTAAGAGGCTTAGTACATGAAAGAACAAAATCTTCCAGCTTCTTAAATTAAAAGTGACCTTTATTAATCAAACATTGTGTCCAGTTACAGCGGTACCTTTGGACCCAATGTTTAATTAATAAAAGTAATTTTTAATTGAAGTAGCTGGAGGATTTTGTTTTTTCATGTATTGGATTAAGGCTTGGTTAGCATCCTCCATTTGCTTTTATGATACCTGTGCTGTCTCAATATCAATACTACTAAGAGGCCATTATCCTTCCTCCATCAAACTTGACAGTACGCACTTTGCATTCTGGATTTTATCGTTCTCCTGACAAATCCACCACACCCAGACTCTTTCTTATGACTGCCAGATAGCAAAGTGTGATTCATCACTCCAGAGAACACATTTACACTGCTGCAGTGGTGGTGAGCTTCGCACCACTCCAGCCAATAATTGCCATTGTGCATATTGTTGTAAGGCTTTTAAACAGTTGCTAGCCCATGGAAACCCATTTTATGAAGTGCCCAATGCACAATTCTTGTTCTGATGTTGCTACCAAAAGCAGTTTGGAACTCTGTAGTTAGTGGTACAATAAATAAGTCATTATTGTTTTCTATACATTTCACAACTCGGGAGTCACGCACTGTGAGTTTGCGCTGTCTACCACTTTATGGCTGGTCTAAAAATGCTCCTAGACACTTACACTTCACAATAATAGCACTTACAGTTGACTGGGACAGACATAGTAGGGCAAAAAATTCACAAAATGACTTGTGGCAAAGTTGGCATCCTATGACAGTGACACTTTTGAAGTCATTGTGCTCTTCAGTATGACCATTGCACTGCCTATTTTTGTCTATTGAAACTTTATGGCTATGTATTTGTAAGGAATCCACTTCGCATTTTCCACTTGTTCCATGTTTTCACAAGTCAGCTGACTTAGCCTATTTAGGTGTTCACCTGTGTGCAAACAGGTGCTTAGTTATTTTCCTTGTAGCAGTTTACAGCTCTCCTGCTCAATGCAGCTACTCGCCTAAATACCAAGCTCTCTCTTTTGGATTACAATTTGTTCATTCAAAATAGAACCAGTTTTTCCTACTGCAAGTTTCTACAATGTTACCTCTCTAAGAAACCAGCTACAAATTATCTGCTGCTTGTTGCTTTATATCAATCTGTGCTACACACATCCAAGCCTCTCTCACTAAATGGCAGTCTCACTGTAACTGAACAAACAAGATTGGCGTAACATTCTAACTTGGTACATTGCTGAACTGATTTCAACGATCTATAGTAAGTTGGGACTGTTTTCCTCTCACTCCTTACCTGCAAGCACAAGATTTGTTTCTTTCTCAGCGTCTGATACTTTTGTCAGATCTCTCCATTTGTGCCGCTGTCACTCAGCACATTGACTCCTCCCACACATTATAAATATACTAAAGTTTCTTATGCATCCAGTACTTATATCTCACATTTGGGACTTCCTTTACTTTATGTACTGAACAATACAGTACACCTGAAGCCTAAGTTTTGTTCTGCTTCCTGTTATTTACCAAATTTGATAACAGAGACAGCTATTGAATTTATCCATTACTTTATTTACAAATATTAATTTCCTTTCACTTTCAGGCATACAGTCTATGCTATTTAATAGCCTGTTTAAGAAAGTGATACAAATACATATTTTCTCAAGTCTGCAGTTCTGATCTTTTGCTCCTTATTCATCACGCATTACAGTATTAGACTTCATGCACTTGTTAGCAACGGGTGTGGCTGAAACACCCAACCTCAATAATGAGTAGGGGTCTCAATCCAAAAAATAAATCTAAAGGATCAGGAAGGGGATTTGGTCCTTGAAACATCACACTAAAATAAAGAAGCTTGGTTGATACAAATTCCAGCAAGAGAGGTATTTTGGATCATATATACTGCATATACATGCAGTCACTGGAATTTGTAGAATTATGTGTGTGTGTGTGTGTGTGTATATATATATATATATATATATATATATATATATATAAATATAAATATATATATATATATATATATACAGTGTATATATATATATATATATATATATATACACACAACACGGAAGGGGACTGCACTCTCAGACTGGACTGGGTACACATCCCATGACCCTGCAACATGCTAAGCATTGGGTGCTCCATGGCATTAACAGGAAGCTGTGCTATACCCAGAGTCACAGGCAGTTAACCCCAGGCAGGGCTGGGTGCAAGACCCATAGGGAAAATTACAAAATAAATTAATACAACACACAGAGAAAGTCCAGCACTCACTTACAAGCTCTCAGCTAAGATTAAAAAGCAAAAATGTAAAGGTTAGTTGCCGCATCTGGCCAAATAGGACAAGCTCAGGTACCACGTCAAGGTCCCTTTCCAAAAACCTGGGTCCCTAAAACAGCCACACAATGCAAGCTTTCAATCCAACAAACTGGGAACAAGTAAAGGGTGCACAGGCTTATGTAATCACCCTAGACATATACAAAACATGTAAGGGGACTGAACTCTCAGACTGGACTGGGTACACATCCCATGACCCTGCAACATGCTCGGCCATTGGTGCTCAATGGCACTCACAGGAAGCTGGACCGTTAAGTAGTACCTGGGCTTGTCCCATTTGGCCAGATGCGGTAACTAACCCTTCCATTTTTGCTTTTTAATCTTAGCTGAGAGCTTGTAAGTGAGGGCTGAGTGCTCTCTCTCTCTCTCTCTCTCTCTCTCTCTCTCTCTCTCTATATATATATATATATATATATATATATATATATATATATATATATATATATATATATAATACAATATATTATTAGGCAATTTAATGTAATTATTCCACTGTTCGATGAAAACAAAAATGTTATACTGTATGTGTATATATATATATATGTGTGTTAATTCATATTTTTATATATATAAAACTTAAATCTTGTCAGAGTTCAGATTAGTTTTCATATTTAAGGTATCTCAGGAATGGGAAAGAACATGAAGAAAAATTAGGTTCAAGAGGGGTGAGACCTGGTATTTAAAGATGCATGAAAAGAAAAAGCAAAAAAAAATGAATCTCATCAAATAAAGAAGAGGCCTTATATGGGTAACACAAAAATAATGGTACACAGTTCTGTAATTTCTATGCATCAAGTTAGAAAGCAGGAGCTTTGTATTTTCTATGGTCTGTTACAAGCAACTGGATATAATCTGTGATCATACACAGGTTCTCTCTGTTCTCCCTTTCATTGATATAATTGGCACTTCTCACTTTGCACTACTAATAATATTACTCCTGAATATCTGAAATCGTTCCAGGAACAATCATAGCCAAATGTACAGCATAATAGCTCTTTAATCTATGCATATGTTCTTCTTATGATTATTCATGAGGAACAGACCTCAGAATGGGCAAACTACTGCAATAGTGGGACAGTAAATCCTTTGGGCATTCAGTGATATCATTTAACTTCTTTTTTCTTCCTTATGGATTTGAACTGATAAAGACAGGGAGAGGTTTAACTTTCAGGACTTAGTTTGCTCTTTTATTAATCAAACATTGTGTCCAGTTACAGCGGTACCTTTGGACCCAATGTTTAATTAATAAAAGTAATTTTTAATTGAAGTAGCTGGAGGATTTTGTTCTTTCATGTATTGGATTAAGGCTTGGTTAGCATCCTCCATTTGCTTTTATGATACCTGTGCTGTCTCAATATCAATACTACTAAGAGGCCATTATCCTTCCTCCATCAAACTTGACAGTACGCACTTTGCATTCTGGATTTTATCGTTCTCCTGACAAATCCACCACACCCAGACTCTTTCTTTTAACTGCTAGATAGCCCAGTGTGATTCATCACTCCAGAGAACACATTTACTCTGCTGCAGTGGTGGTGAGCTTCACACCACTCCAGCCAATAATTGCCATTGTGCATATTGTTGTAAGGCTTTTAAACAGTTGCTAGCCCATGGAAACCCATTTTATGAAGTGCCCAATGCACAATTCTTGTTCTGATGTTGCTACCAAAAGCAGTTTGGAACTCTGTAGTTAGTGGTACAATAAATAAGTCATTATTGTTTTCTATACATTTCCCAACTCGGGAGCCACGCACTGTGAGTTTGCGCTGTCTACCACTTTATGGCTGGTCTAAAAATGCTCCTAGACACTTACACTTCACAATAATAGCACTTACAGTTGACTGGGACAGACATAGTAGGGCAAAAAATTCACAAAATAACTTGTGGCAAAGTTGGCATCCTTTGACAGTGACACTTTTGATGTCATTGTGCTCTTCAGTATGACCATTGCACTGCCTATTTTTGTCTATTGAAACTTTATGGCTATGTATTAGACTTCATGCACTTGTTAGCAATGGGTGTGGCTGAAACACCCAACCTCAATAATTAGTAGGGGTCTCAATCCAAAAATAAATCTAAAGGATCAGGAAGGGGTTTTGGTCCTTGAAACATCACACTAAAATAAAGAAGCTTGGTTGATACAAATTCCAGCAAGAGCGGTATTTTGGATCATATATACTGCATATACATGCACTCACTGGAATTTGTAGAATTATGTATGTGTGTGCATATATATAGATATATATATATATATATACAGTGTATATATATATACAGTATATATATCTATATACACACAACACGAAAGGGGACTGCACTCTCAGACTGGACTGGGTACAGATCCCATGACCCTGCAACATGCTAAGCATTGGGTGCTCCATGGCATTAACAGGAAGCTGTGCTATACCCAGAGTCACAGGCAGTTAACCCCAGACAGGGCTGGGTGCAAGACCCATAGGGAAAATTACAAAATAAATTAATATAACACACAGAGAAAGTCCAGCACTCACTTACAAGCTCTCAGCTAAGATTAAAAAGCAAAAATGTAAAGGTTAGTTGCCGCATCTGGCCAAATAGGACAAGCCCAGGTACCACGTCAAGGTCCCTTTCCAAAAACCTGGGTCCCTAAAACAGCCACACAATGCAAGCTTTCAATCCAACAAACTGGGAACAAGTAAAGGGTGCACAGGCTTATGTAATCACCCTAGACATATACAAAACACGGAAGGGGACTGAACTCTCAGACTGGACTGGGTACACATCCCATGACCCTGCAACATGCTCGGCCATTGGTGCTCAATGGCACTCACAGGAAGCTGGACCGTTAAGTAGTACCTGGGCTTGTCCCATTTGGCCAGATGCGGTAACTAACCCTTCCATTTTTGCTTTTTAATCTTAGCTGAGAGCTTGTAAGTGAGGGCTGAGTGCTCTCTCTCTCTCTCTCTCTCTCTATATATATATATATATATATATATATATATATATATAATACAATATATTATTAGGCAATTTAATGTAATTATTCCACTGTTCGATGAAAACAAAAATGTTATACTGTATGTGTATATATATATATATGTGTGTTAATTCATATTTTTATATATATAAAACTTAAATCTTGTCAGAGTTCAGATTAGTTTTCATATTTAAGGTATCTCAGGAATGGGAAAGAACATGAAGAAAAATCAGGTTCAAGAGGGGTGAGACCTGGTATTTAAAGATGCATGAAAAGAAAAAGCAAAAAAAAATGAATCTCATCAAATAAAGAAGAGGCCTTATATGGGTAACACAAAAATAATGGTACACAGTTCTGTAATTTCTATGCATCAAGTTAGAAAGCAGGAACTTTGTATTTTCTATGGTCTGTTACAAGCAACTGGATATAATCTGTGATCATACACAGGTTCTCTCTGTTCTCCCTTTCATTGATATAATTGGCACTTCTCACTTTGCACTACTAATAATATTACTCCTGAATATCTGAAATTGTTCCAGGAACAATCATAGCCAAATGTACAGCATAATAGCTCTTTAATCTATGCATATGTTCTTCTTATGATTATTCATGAGGAACAGACCTCAGAATGGGGAAACTACTGCAATAGTGGGACAGTAAATCCTTTGGGCATTCAGTGATATCATTTAACTTCTTTTTTCTTCCTTATGGATTTGAACTGATAAAGACAGAGAGAGGTTTAACTTTCAGGACTTAGTTTGCCCTTTTATTAATCAAACATTGTGTCCAGTTACAGCGGTACCTTTGGACCCAATGTTTAATTAATAAAAGTAATTTTTAATTGAAGTAGCTGGAGGATTTTGTTCTTTCATGTATTGGATTAAGGCTTGGTTAGCATCCTCCATTTGCTTTTATGATACCTGTGCTGTCTCAATATCAATACTACTAAGAGGCCATTATCCTTCCTCCATCAAACTTGACAGTACGCACTTTGCATTCTGGATTTTATCGTTCTCCTGACAAATCCACCACACCCAGACTCTTTCTTTTAACTGCTAGATAGCCCAGTGTGATTCATCACTCCAGAGAACACATTTACTCTGCTGCAGTGGTGGTGAGCTTCACACCACTCCAGCCAATAATTGCCATTGTGCATATTGTTGTAAGGCTTTTAAACAGTTGCTAGCCCATGGAAAGCCATTTTATGAAGTGCCCAATGCACAATTCTTGTTCTGATGTTGCTACCAAAAGCAGTTTGGAACTCTGTAGTTAGTGGTACAATAAATAAGTCATTATTGTTTTCTATACATTTCACAACTCGGGAGCCACGCACTGTGAGTTTGCGCTGTCTACCACTTTATGGCTGGTCTAAAAATGCTCCTAGACACTTACACTTCACAATAATAGCACTTACAGTTGACTGGGACAGACATAGTAGGGCAAAAAATTCACAAAATAACTTGTGGCAAAGTTGGCATCCTTTGACAGTGACACTTTTGAAGTCATTGTGCTCTTCAGTATGACCATTGCACTGCCTATTTTTGTCTATTGAAACTTTATGGCTATGTATTAGACTTCATGCACTTGTTAGCAATGGGTGTGGCTGAAACACCCAACCTCAATAATTAGTAGGGGTCTCAATCCAAAAATAAATCTAAAGGATCAGGAAGGGGTTTTGGTCCTTGAAACATCACACTAAAATAAAGAAGCTTGGTTGATACAAATTCCAGCAAGAGCGGTATTTTGGATCATATATACTGCATATACATGCACTCACTGGAATTTGTAGAATTATGTGTGTGTGTGCATATATATATATATATATATATATATATATATATATATATATATATATATATATACAGTGTATATATATATATACAGTATATATATATATCTATATACACACAACACGAAAGGGGACTGCACTCTCAGACTGGACTGGGTACACATCCCATGACCCTGCAACATGCTAAGCATTGGGTGCTCCATGGCATTAACAGGAAGCTGTGCTATACGCAGAGTCACAGGCAGTTAACCCCAGACAGGGCTGGGTACAAGACCCATAGGGAAAATTACAAAATAAATTAATACAACACACAGAGAAAGTCCAGCACTCACTTACAAGCTCTCAGCTAAGATTAAAAAGCAAAAATGTAAAGGTTAGTTGCCGCATCTGGCCAAATAGGACAAGCCCAGGTACCACGTCAAGGTCCCTTTCCAAAAACCTGGGTCTCTAAAACAGCCACACAATGCAAGCTTTCAATCCAACAAACTGGGAACAAGTAAAGGGTGCACAGGCTTATGTAATCACCCTAGACATATACAAAACATGTAAGGGGACTGAACTCTCAGACTGGAATGGGTACACATCCCATGACCCTGCAACATGCTCGGCCATTGGTGCTCAATGGCACTCACAGGAAGCTGGACCGTTAAGTAGTACCTGGGCTTGTCCCATTTGGCCAGATGCGGTAACTAACCCTTCCATTTTTGCTTTTTAATCTTAGCTGAGAGCTTGTAAGTGAGGGCTGAGTGCTCTCTCTCTCTCTCTCTCTCTCTCTCTCTCTCTCTCTCTCTCTCTCTCTCTCTCTATATATATATATATATATATATATATATATATATATATATATATATATACATATATATATATATATATATATATATATATATATATATAATACAATATATTATTAGGCAATTTAATGTAATTATTCCACTGTTCGATGAAAACAAAAATGTTATACTGTATGTGTATATATATATATATGTGTGTGTTAATTCATATTTTTATATATATAAAACTTAAATCTTGTCAGAGTTCAGATTAGTTTTCATATTTAAGGTATCTCAGGAATGGGAAAGAACATGAAGAAAAATCAGGTTCAAGAGGGGTGAGACCTGGTATTTAAAGATGCATGAAAAGAAAAAGCAAAAAAAAATGAATCTCATCAAATAAAGAAGAGGCCTTATATGGGTAACCCAAAAATAATGGTACACAGTTCTGTAATTTCTATGCATCAAGTTAGAAAGCAGGAACTTTGTATTTTCTATGGTCTGTTACAAGCAACTGGATATAATCTGTAATCATACACAGGTTCTCTCTGTTCTCCCTTTCATTGATATAATTGGCACTTCTCACTTTGCACTACTAATAATATTACTCCTGAATATCTGAAATCGTTCCAGGAACAATCATAGCCAAATGTACAGCATAATAGCTCTTTAATCTATGCATATGTTCTTCTTATGATTATTCATGAGGAACAGACCTCAGAATGGGGAAACTACTGCAATAGTGGGACAGTAATATCATTTAACTTCTTTTTTCTTCCTTATGGATTTGAACTGATAAAGACAGGGAGAGGTTTAACTTTCAGGACTTAGTTTGCTCTATGATTGGTGCCAAAGGTATAAATAAGATTCCAATCTGGGAGCTAAATACAGACACTGGGAAGTACATTTGTTATAGTATTATATGGCCAAATTGATTGCATTGTCAAATAGCCAAATTTGTATGCCCCTTTAACTGTTTTGTCACATTTCTATTCTATACATCTGTCAGTGACTCTTTAATTCATAGAAAATAGAAAATGGCACCTTGTCTTGATTAATGGCACTTTTAAATGATGGACTTGCCGAACGTTTTATTTGACTTAGGTTTCAGATTTCAATGTTATTGCTTTGTATTTTTTTATAAATTGGTTTACTTACTCCTGTAGATGGCAAACACTAAGTAAAACAAATGTGAATAGCATTTCAAGCCAGAATCCTAATGTAGCACAAAAAGGTCATTAATAAGGCACTTAAAGAAGTAAACAGTTAGATTCCCACGGTTATCAGTCACTTGATTTCATATGTTTGGGGACAGTATATAGAAAACAGTTCCTTCCTGATTGTGTTTTCCTTTATTTATTCCATTTGCTATTCAACTTACATATAGGGAGACCATATTGCCACTTTAAAAAGGGACACATATGAAAAATACAAATGTCAGGGTTTTTATACAAATAGAAGATCCCAACCGAGACCAGGACGACTGTCACTCACGCCCTCGTCAGCAGCCGACTGGACTATGGTAATGCACTCTACGCCGGCACCACCATCAAGCTCCAAAAGAGACTGCAGCGCATCCATAACGCCTCGGCCAGACTAATCCTTGACATCCCTCGTCAATGCCACATCACCAAACACCTGCGGGACCTGCACTGGCTCCCCATCAACAAAAGAATAACCTTCAAGCTTCTCACCCACGCATTCAAGGCCCTCCACAATATTGGTCCCGAATACTTGAACCACCGCGTTACCTTCTACACCCCTACCAGACAACTTCGATCGACCAACCAAGCCCTCACGGTCATCCCACACATCAGGAAAACCACAGCGGGAGGCAGATCCTTCTCTCACCTGGCAGCCAAGACTTGGAACACCCTCCAGCTGCACCTCAGACAAGCAACCGCCCTGACTAAGTTCAGAAAGGAGCTCAAGACCTGGCTCTTCGACTGAACTGCAACCCTCAGCACCTTGAGACCCTTACGGGTGAATAGCCGCGCTTTACAAGAACCCAATAGATAGATAGATAGAAAGCGCCTAATTATGTAAAGGCCTATTTTGCTGTTCTCAGACTAACTAAGTTGCAAATACAAAAAGATTAGAGAAAAGCGCTAACTGAAAGCTGCAAATAGGGATCATAAAGGATGTGTAAAAAATATAACAATTTATTAAAAACAGATAAATATCATAAGGTAGTAAAAGTATACATGTTGTATCATAAAGTAATAAAACTTATTTTACCTATTGGGATGTCTCCCAAGCAGAAATATCTAGCTATTATCTAATAGATATATATTCGAAATGATGACTTAAAAGTGCTACTCTATTATATGCTATTGCAATACAAAGAAATAATGAAA